>NC_092797.1:49367098-49671296 GCF_918797505.1 Bemisia tabaci | reverse complement strand
TAAAACTGGCTTTAACATGAACATGAAACAGACCTAAACAGTTGAAAATACTTGTTGATGTGTATTTGGAGTATGGGTGAAAAATTGAAGGCGCTTTATCATATTATATTAGATCCAATCAAGACAGCCCGCGGCGCTGCCGTGCTGAGCTGTGGATGAAGCTGCCACGGAAAAAAAACTTGCTGATTCAGCAATTCAATTGTTAAAAACAGTGAGTGCAATGTTTCAACGCAGATTTTACAACAAAAAATTGCTACTTTAACCACCCCCGTGGTTAAATTAGTTTACAATGTGGTTAAAGTAGCATGTTTTTGTTGTAAAATCTGCGTTGAAACATTGCACTCACTGTTTTCAGCAATTGAATTGTTGAATCAGCAATTTTTTTTTCACGTGTGAGATTACCTGGAAATTTGAAACGCCTTCAAATCCGTGCGTATGCAACACGCACATCCATGGAGCCCGAATGGATGCATCTGCAGGCGCTATAAAGACATTCGTTTCGGGTTTGTCGTCGTATGCTACACTAATTGAGGGCGCTGTTCGTTTCTCTAACACCTTAGATGAATGGACCATTAGATAAGGTACGAATTTCAGCATTCTGATACACGTTTCTTCACTAAAATTTCACGTAAAACACGACGCACACAACGAAAATTACCGAAATTAACTCCTTACGAAGATATTTAATGATTCTTGATGCGTGAATTCAAACCACCCGCTCATGAAAACTCAATGCTCTACGTGATTCACATCGCGCGCCAAACGTTTATCATGACAGTCTCTGCGATATAAAAATCTGGCAACCTCAATCTTGACGCTTTGGCTCAGTTATAGCAAATTGCTAATAGTTTGAACAACACATGGTGGGAAATGAACATTGCTCGATTGAGAAGCTTGCTGAAACCGTTGTAGTGGGCGATTTGACTTATGTAGAGCTTTGAGTTTCTTGTGAGCGGGCAGTTCAAATTCCTCGTAACCAATGTGAAATAAAAACGTTAATATCTCCGTTAGGAGTTGATTTCAGTAATTTTCGTTGTGTGAATCGTTTTCTACGTGAAATTCTGGTTAAGAAACATGTATCAGATCGCTTAAATTCGTACCTTGTCTAGTGGTCCATTCAATTGTTAAAAACAGTGAGTGCAATGTTTCAACGCAGATTTTACAACAAAAAAATGCTACTTTTACCACCCCCGTGGTTAAATTAGTTTACAATGTGGTTAAAGTAGCATGTTTTTGTTGTAAAATCTGCGTTGAAACATTGCACTCACTGTTTTCAGCAATTGAATTGTTGAATCAGCAATTTTTTTTCCCGTGTGAGATTACCTGGAAAGTTAAAACGCCTTCAAATCCGTGCGTATGCAACTCGCACATCCATGGAGCCCGAATAGATGCATCTGCAGGCGCCATAAAGACATTCGTTTCGGGTTTGTCGTCGTATGCTACACTAATAATTGAGGGCGCTGTTCGTTTCTCTAACACCTTCGCTGAATTCCAGCGTTAATTGGACTGCATTTTGCAATTTGGATCTATAAATTCTGGCCCGGTTTAAAAACAACGTATGTGCCATAAGTTTCCCTATGCACATAAGTGTTTTTCCAGAACAGCCAGAATTTATAGTTCCAAATTGCAAAATACAGTCCAATTATTGAAGTTGTGCCGATGAGGTAAACGCTGACTGATTTTTATCGCGGCGTTGTTAGTAATCCGAGAAATGCATCCTGCCGCGCTGAGGAAGAACGCCGTATGAACATTCGGGAGTTGCCAAATTTCCTCTAGTAAAATTTTCATTTCTGAGGAAAATTATGAATATTTTTCCTTGAACTTTTCAGGAACGTAAGGTGAAATTGAGGACAAAAATATTGAAAAAGTTGGAGGAAAAATCTTTACAAATTTCCCTGAAAATGTATGATTTACTGAAGAAAATTCGGCAACGCCTGAAGGTTCATACGGCGTTTTTCCTTAGCACGCTAGCATTGATTTCTTAAATGTATAATAATGTTGTCGGTCTTCGAAATTGCAGCATTTTGGTATCTGGAGCATGACTTCTTCAGTTTTCTTCAGCTTACTTTAACGGGTCTTTTTTTTTTTTTTTTTTTTTTTTTTTTTTTTTTTTTTAAGGAAAATTACTTTTGACGTTCAATTGCGAAATTTGTGAAGGACCGGAAAGCGATGACGTTGATTATTCTTGATTATTTTCTCATTTGAAAATTAAATCATGTCAGAAAGTAGGATCGCAGCAAACAGAGATACGCGTTTTTGCAGTTTCGCCGTCAATTTATGTTACTTGGACTACACTGGGAAAAAAAAAACACATTGGATCTGGACTCCAGACTATGGAAAACATTGACAAGAAAGAATACTCTTGATTCAATCAGATTTAAGCTTAAATCAAAAGGAAATCCGCTCAAATTAAGAGGCTTGGTTCTTGATTTAAACAAAAATCCGATTGAATCAAGAGTATTTTCTCTTGTCGATGTTTTTAAGAGTCTGGACTCTAGATCCAATGTGTGTTTTTTTTTCCCAGTGTACATCTTGCAGGTAGGAACTAAAATTTCTAGCTCATCCGTAAAAACAGATAGGTGCATAGCACTAATGGCACATTAGCTATTTCTGAACTGAGTCAGATATTGTAGTGCATAATGAGCCTCTAGACAGGGTAAGAACTGGAGGCTCTAAGCACATGAATCTGCATCAGAATTTCGCGTAGAATTCAATGGTACAAACGGGAATTCATGAAACCAACTAATAAGCGAGATATTTGCGTAAATAGACTGCGCATTTTTGTAAATCCCGCTCGCCTAATATACGAATGACGTCACATTTGTAGCCAATAGGATTGTCGCAGCGCTGCGCAGCGCCGACTGAGCATCGGCCATCGAAAACGTCCAACGCTCCCAACGCCGGGATCGTAAACAAACGAAAATTGATAACAGGAAGGACCCAAGCACCCAAGCAACTCGAAATCTTTTAATTTTCATTAATTACAGTCCATGTTCGACTTCAAGAAAGCATTTGACAACCATTTTCCTCGTATTTTATAACCTGGAGCCACAGCCTATCGGCTCATTGTAATGTGCACTCTGAGAATCAGTTCCACAAGTCCAAACCCTGACATTCTTTTCTTTGACCATTCTCTTTTCATTCTCGCCACAATTTAAGTGTTATGCAGTTTCTTTATCTAAAATATGTGGTCTTGAATTCATTCAGGAGTCAGAAGTTTACCTTTCTTTTAGTATTACAGCCCTTTGACCCCTCAAACTTCACCGATATGACCTCATGTAGTTCAAGGTTTCTCTGGCCCGAACCGAGTGATTACACATCTGAGGTGTGTCTCATGGTTCTTCAAATTAGCAGTTTAGAACTAAATTAGGGACTACAGTGACTCAATCCAGTTCTGCTTTCTTGTTCAATGTTTGTTATCAGTGTCTGTTCTTTTACGTGACCAATCTAGTGCATGCACTGTTACGCTATAAGTACAGGTATTATTGCTTTTTTCCTGCTGTCAGACCTTTTTCTTAAGCCTGCTGATTCACCACAGAATCTGCCCTAGTTGTGTAAATAATTTGGTGTGTAGTTATTGAGTTAATACCTCCTTGCGGTGATGCAAACTTTCTCAGATCCGTCATAAGTGGGTATTGCATTTAGACGATCACTCGGACCAGATGAAATCACTGCTCTAGCAGCTTCAAATTTATACTTTGATCTCTGATTCACTAATAAATAACACTTTATGGTGTCATTTATATTTAATCAGTTCAAAGCTAATTCGACAATGAATCATCAATGGTCCGATCGAAAAAGGAATTTTCTGGTGCGTGCTATGGCTGAATCGACACTACATTCAATTTTCGAAAGCTTCAATCAGGACATGACCATCCGTCTTGAAGTGAAAATATTTTTCAACCATTCAAGTAGTTCAAAAGGTAAGATATCTGAAGTTACTAAGGTATCACCAGGGTACATACGGATCTGTTGTTGGACAGTTAGTGTGAGTATGCTTACGTTTGTGGATAATCATTCATGGCAAAAAGAGGATGTTAATGACAAGGCTAAACTGGGAAACCACTTACCTAAATTCACAAAGTTTCAGACTTCCTGTTCCTCTTAATTTCTCAATTAAAAAATCATTCAACAAAATCTCTGAAATGTGATATTTTTCCTCTACATGGGCAGAAAATTCAGTAATTAATTCAAACAATATGCTGACTTGCTTCCCTTTGAAAATCTGAACTGGATGTAGAAAGTTTGAGCAACGTATTCAGGATATGTAATTTACACGTTTTGCAAATGATACCTATGTTTGGCCATTAGATTGGTTTGAGAAGTAAATGTTACAAATGTCATCCCTGGTCAATCTGAACTGTTTTTCCCAACTTGTTTTCATGGTGGGATGTAATTCTATGACTTTTCAAGATCCTTTCATCTTTCGGTACCTGAAAAATTCAGTGAACCAAACGACTTTCAATAGGAATCGTTGGCAACTTTACCATTGAAATGATTCTTAGGTGATTTTGAATGGAACAATCTTACACAAACTTTTGTTGAGCAGGTTTTACTCGCCCTGAATTCTTAAAAGAGAGGAAAAATATTTTCTTAACGCTTGGAGGATGATCTAACTATGTTGCAGGTAAGTAGGTGTGATCACTTCATTTCATGAAATTCAGTAAGGCTCGTCGCTGCATGAAACACATAAAACATACTGATTAAGAAATGAATCCTCAAATAATTAGCAACTGTTTTGTGCAATATCTGTTGATTAGCATTTGATGATAACTAGAATACAAAAATTCTGAAATTAAGAAACCAGGAATAAATAACTACCAGAATGGTCTTATCAGATTTTCTCTGAGACAAATTTCCATATTCATTGATGAAGTGTAGCGTGCATTTGAATTCACAATGTTTGGAATTTCCAATAGCATTTAAGGCCTGAGGCACAATTCCTTATCTTTTAAAGCAGGGAAGACACCTTGGACCCTCCATCATTCGTAACTCACAGCTTTCAGATTGGTTCAGTCATGTCTTCGAGCAGAAAAGCCCTTTAAATGACCAATTTCCACAATTTTATAACTTCACCCACTTGAGATGTTGTATTCCTCTTTAGATATATGGCAGGAGAGTATATTCTGAAATTTACAGGACACACATCTCTTCAGAAATAGGAGAGTGCTAACATAATTATTACTTACCAAGTACCAGTTCCTGATGAATTTTTTTAAGGTTCATGCTTTCGAAAGTTGAGTTGTAGGTAATGTCGATTCAGCCGTAGCACGCACCAGAAAATTCCTTTTTCGATCGGACCATTGATGATTCATTGTCGAATTAGCTTTGAACTGATTAAATATAAATGACACCATAAAGTGTTATTTATTAGTGAATCAGAGATCAAAGTATAAATTTGAAGCTGCTAGAGCAGTGATTTCATCTGGTCCGAGTGATCGTCTAAATGCAATACCCACTTATGACGGATCTGAGAAAGTTTGCATCACCGCAAGGAGGTATTAACTCAATAACTACACACCAAATTATTTACACAACTAGGGCAGATTCTGTGGTGAATCAGCAGGCTTAAGAAAAAGGTCTGACAGCAGGAAAAAAGCAATAATACCTGTACTTATAGCGTAACAGTGCATGCACTAGATTGGTCACGTAAAAGAACAGACACTGATAACAAACATTGAACAAGAAAGCAGAACTGGATTGAGTCACTGTAGTCCCTAATTTAGTTCTAAACTGCTAATTTGAAGAACCATGAGACACACCTCAGATGTGTAATCACTCGGTTCGGGCCAGAGAAACCTTGAACTACATGAGGTCATATCGGTGAAGTTTGAGGGGTCAAAGGGCTGTAATACTAAAAGAAAGGTAAACTTCTGACTCCTGAATGAATTCAAGACCACATATTTTAGATAAAGAAACTGCATAACACTTAAATTGTGGCGAGAATGAAAAGAGAATGGTCAAAGAAAAGAATGTCAGGGTTTGGACTTGTGGAACTGATTCTCAGAGTGCACATTACAATGAGCCGATAGGCTGTGGCTCCAGGTTATAAAATACGAGGAAAATGGTTGTCAAATGCTTTCTTGAAGTCGAACATGGACTGTAATTAATGAAAATTAAAAGATTTCGAGTTGCTTGGGTGCTTGGGTCCTTCCTGTTATCAATTTTCGTTTGTTTACGATCCCGGCGTTGGGAGCGTTGGACGTTTTCGATGGCCGATGCTCAGTCGGCGCTGCGCAGCGCTGCGACAATCCTATTGGCTACAAATGTGACGTCATTCGTATATTAGGCGAGCGGGATTTACAAAAATGCGCAGTCTATTTACGCAAATATCTCGCTTATTAGTTGGTTTCATGAATTCCCGTTTGTACCATTGAATTCTACGCGAAATTCTGATGCAGATTCATGTGCTTAGAGCCTCCAGTTCTTACCCTGTCTAGAGGCTCATTGCAAAATGTAGTCTGTTTGATGCGCATCGATGTCATCCTGTAGCTGGAACCACAAGCCATAGCCGGTTAAAGTTTCAACAATTAGGCTGCAGGTGAAACTATTTGATTTCATCCGCACCTTCATCCAAGATCCACAATCCTAAACTTCCATGCCGAGGAAATACGGCGTAAGAGCACTTGGAAATTGTCAAACCTCTGATAAAATATTTATAAATACAGGAAAAGATCCGAGAGGTTTTTCTTGCACATATCTTCAGACAAACGAGATTGTTGTCATTAAAATCAAGCGCAAAGTTCGAAGAAAAATACAGATTAGCTACCGATAAAGTTCGGTTTTTATCGAGAAAAAATTGGCAAAATCTGAGTGCTTATGAGGCGTTTCTCCTTAACTGAGGAGCTAAACAGCTTCAACCCATCACTCATCTTACTTCATGCCCGAGCACGATCCAAACGCATATCATTACTCGCGACGATTATCGCGCGAGCTCGCCGGATACCCACGAACGACAATAACTACAAATTATCATCGATACCTGCTCAATGCTGTCGAGCATTCGAGCTAGGGAAAAACGCCGCGCGAGCGGAAGGACGTTGCCGATTCTCAGTGGCGTGGCGTGAATTGCGATACATCGATTGTTATGCCATTCAAAGCTATGAAAAAAGATCGATTATCAGGGTGTTCGCAGCGAACACCGTAGTAATCGATTCTTTACCATAGCTTCAAATGGCGAGATATCGATAATCGATTATTTACGCCACGCCGCTGCCGATTTTCTGAGGATGAAATGCAAGCACCCTGCTGCGGGGCGATTATTGAAACTGATAGACAAAGCGATAGACAAAGATGACATAGGAAGTATAAAGCAATTCTATTGGTTGAAATGGGTGGTTCTCATCGAGTAAGGGGGAAAATGATAGACTAACTGTCGGGTTTCTCGTGGGTTGCCGTTACTTAGTCGATTCGATTACCTACCTCCTTTGTCCATTGCAACAACCCGTTTCCACCAATAGGATCCCTCCAAATCCCTTTTGTCGTCTTTGTCTATCGCTTTATCTATCAGTTTCAATAATCGGTCCGCTGGAAAACTTCTCTTAAAATATTTCGATGGCCAAAGTGCGGAACCACGTGTCTCCCTTGCGGTGTTTCACGGTTTCCGCTTCTATTTTACTTTTTCGTAAAGAAGCAAACCAACGTTCAGGGTTGCCACAGAATTTAGAAAATTAAATTCTCTGACATTTCCCTGATTTCCCTGACACATTTTGGTGAAATTCCCTGACAGTTGAAGATGTGACGGATGGTTGAGAAGGCATAATTGAAAATAGTTTCCAGGAAAAAATTGTTGTTTGAAACCTCAAACCCATTCTAGGAAGCAAATGAAGGTGATTTAACAAATGTTCCCTGATATTTTCGTCATTTCCCTTGAAATTTCCCGGTTTTCCCTGACTTCTTAAAATTCCCTGACAAATTCCGGTTTTTCCTGACTGTGGCATGTGGCAACCCTGGCTTGAAAATAGGTACGGAATATTTCTCTGGCAGAGCAGAAAAATCAAGGAGGTTTTCAGGAAATTACGTTAGCTAGCTTTCCAATGAAAAAATAAATTATGACAGGAAATGCGCAGCGCCGCAAACAGAGATACGTGGTTTTCCACTTTGGTCATCAATTTTTCACTAAAACTTTTTCTATTTATTTATTTGAGGACCATTCTTTCAGGGCGGCAGAGTGCAAAACGGCGGCAGCGACTCGATTGTTGAATCGATATCGAATGACCTTCATCGATAAAAAGCATTGCTAAGATAGGGATATATCGATCAGGATCATTCGATAACGATTCAACGATCGACCCACAGGTGTCGTAATTCGTAAACGGCGGCAGCGACGATTGTGAGTGGATATCGAATGACCTTGATCGATAAAAAGCATTGCTAAGATAGGGATATATCGATCAGGATCATTCGATAACGATTCAATAATCGACCCGTAGGTGTCGCGCAGCGGCAACGGCGCTGGCGAAGAAGGGATCGGTGGGGCGACAAGCTGTTCCGTTTACTTTTTTCGAACTTCTTCCGCTGTAAGACCACGAAAACGGAAACGCCGCCACCTGAGATATCCTTTTCGATTCATATGATTTTTACCTCGGTATTTCAGAACGTCGCCGATACACTACGCGTTAAAAGAAAACATCCTGGCCTGGCAATCGACTGAAAAAACTCTTCCAGACCAGACCCACGCCACAAATTGCGGCGGCGACGATCCACAGATTGCAAAATCGGGCATTACCTACTCGTTTCTGCGCCGAAAAATAAAAAAGTGCTGGAGCACTGATGATTGATTCCTATGATGATCTGACATCCTGTGCACAACGACGAATTTCCAGGAGATGAATATTTACCGAAAATATATGTTTTTCTGTGCGGAACATACCATTTTCCCGAGAAACTAGTGCATGATAGAGAAAAACAATGAAAATTGTCGAATTTAGCGGCTGAAAATGCATTGGCACCCTAAGCAACTCATGCTGAAATAAATTTCCTTACTGTGTCTTGAGAACAAGTTTCTGCGGGTAAAATTACTTAATCCGCCCACATACCCCCCCCCCCCCCTCCCCCAAGAAAAACTGATATTTCTGTTTGGCGCGTGGAAGGACATCAGGGAATGATTTTAAACCTGAGTCTGAGGGGGCTACTAGACCTTACTTTTTTCTGCTAAAGTCAAAGATGACCTCGTATTTTACCATTTTCCCCCCAGAAAACTGAGATTTCTAAACAATTGCGTTTTGCAATACTTAATAAGATATGTTTCAAGCATATCTTAAACATAAAAATAAAGTGTACATTTGAGAAATGATCATTAGTTCTTTCGTTAAAGCATATTTTGGAACCAAATTGGAACTCGATGGGTGCAGTTAATTAGACAAATATTCGAATAATAAAAACGGATGTAAGAAGGATACCATATTCCTTCATTGTTTTAAATTTTTTTTTACCGCATTCCATGAATACAATCTTGATCTCATATTCCGCGCGGGAGGATCAAGGAGGTCAACGAAATTCAATCGGCTCCATTCACGGTTTACCTACATCGACTTCAAGCCCGTGGGCGAGCTACTGCAGAGTGGCACCAACATTAAATTTTCCATATATCGATTCAAGATCTTTGCCGATTTGCCTTTGAAAGACAGAACATGTAGTTTCTTTTGCCAATCTATCACGTGTACTCAGGTTTACCTATTCATCCCTTTTTTTTACAATGGTTTGTCCTTATTTACCTATCCCAAATTGTTCCAAATTATGACAAAAGTCGTCTCTATTTATCATATTCTAATTCACTCAGAACAATCCCAATTCATCAAGATTCATCCCTGGTTCTGATGATTTTGGACTTACGTAGTTTCAACAAATAAGTGTCACATACGTTCTTACGTAGTTTCAACAAATAAGTGTCACATACGTTCTTGCCACGCGTATCACTTGCGCTGTCTTTAAAATATTTTTCGGTTTCGCCCGTTTTGCAGTTTATTTTCGAGAGTATAGCTCAAGTGCACTTCTCAAAAACTCATTAATTGCGGAAAAATGAGGGCACTTCCTGAGCGAGTCTCTCTTAGGAGCGAAATCTTCAACTCGGTCTTCGATTGGGTTCGGGTCGGAGAAGCAACTAAACTAACTCTGCGGCAGTGCGTGGAGTATCATGGGGGGGGGGGGGGGGTGAAGGCGCTTCAGGCTCACGAAGTTCCCTATCGATAAAGACTTTCATTATAAAAACGATCATGATCAAGGCAAACTCTTATGACTTTTTCGCGCCACTAAGTACTTAAGTAGCTGTTACAAATTATGTTATATATAGGAAACCATTTTTGGATATTATATTGTAGGTAAGAAAAAAAGTTAAAAAATCTTAAAGAAAAACGACTATTTTTTTAAGAGTTGTTTTACATTCATTTTACACAAATGTTAAAAACTTCCAGTAGATCTTTTAAGAGTCTTCCAACCCTTTTTTAAACTTAAATTTTACTTTAGAAATACTCATAACAGATTTCCTAGAACATAATTCGGACAGTATTTTAAGAGCTAGCATTTTTAGAATTTACGAGTTTTTTTAAAACAAATAATACGAAGGTTAATGTGGATTTTCCGGCTTTTGTGTAATACATGCGGGATACGATCCATATATTTCAAATTTTTACTTTGGGTGGGTTATTTTGAAAAAAATCAATATTTCAGGCTGTAAATCAGTCTTTAAGGAACGTCCGTAACGAGACTCATCTTACAAAGCCTTAAAACAAGATTAAACGTAGTGTTACCAATTCACCATCGACATCGATGAAATCGGATGCTTGGTGTGAAGTGAACCCAGTACTACTACATTTATTTACATATTTTGGAAGATGATTTTCGGCACGCTTATTCCATAATGATTGCTCTCCAGATTGAAATTCCAATGTTCCCAAAATCATGAAATCTACCAAATTGTTAACATCTGAGAGATATTAATGGTACCCAGAGTGCGTTTCGAAAAAGTTGAAGATCCACCTGAACGGCATACAACGGCATTCGAACGGAGGTGAAGAATTCTCATCAGTGGTGATAAATCGTTTGGTCCTTCATTTAAACCTATGGAAGAGGATCGATAAACACGGAGTTCGCAACGAACACCTCAATAATCGATCCTTTACCACAGTTTCAAATGGAGAAATATCGATAATCGATCGTTCACGCATCGCCACTGATTCTCATGATACTTGACGATCCGGCTACGGTGGAGTTAACGCGAGCATATTGCCGTGCTGAGAAAAAACGCCGTATGAACCTTCAGCCGTTGCCAAATTTCCTTCCATAAAACACAAATTTCCTGGTAAACTTATGAATATTTCCCTTCCAATTTTTCGATTTTTTCGCAATTACACCTGAGTAAAGTTCCTGAAAAACCCCAGGAAAAATATTCATAACTTTCCTCGAACATATACGTTTCATCGAAGGAAATATATGGCAACTCGCGAATGTTCATACGGCGTTCTTCCTTAGCACGACAGCATACGCGTCTTTAATATCGAAACTGACCTTCCTTAAATAAACACTTGAGCACGGATTGAACCAGCAGGAGTAGCCGAAGGTCCGTTTTCGATACAGAGGAGCAGGAGACCATATTACAGTCTGCCGGTCGGGTCGGGTCGTCCCACGTACTTCCATAAAAATCGATACACCCGAGTTTAAAAATAAATAACGAGTCGACAAATTTTCCGGCCAAATCTCTCGGGGCATGGATAATTTAACTTGTTGATCTTCTTCGCCCGTTAACTGTTCAGATCGAGGAGTGAAATTTGGCGCCGGAGTATATGAAACGCCTAAAAACCCCGAGTGACATGAATTGGACTGCATTTTGCAATTTGGACCTATAAATTCCGGCCCGGTTTAAAAACAACGTATGAGCCATTAGTTTCCCTATGCACATAAGTGTTTTTTCAGATGAGCCAAAATTTATAGGTCCAAATTGCAAAATGCAGTCCAATTCGTAGTGAAATTTAGCACTATAAAAGCGTATCGTATGATACTCTGCAAAAAGAGAAGATTCCGCTCTGTAATATAGTTTAAGTCATTCGTATGGAAAATAAATTCCGCTCCGCATTCATGTCACTGGAGGTTCTTGGGCGCCGTACAGACTCCGGCACAGAATTCCACTTCGAAATTCTTAACAGTGTATGTATACTTCCCGTTAAAATGAGGGAAAAACAAAAAAAAAAAAACACTATGAAGAGACCCGAATACTGTATGTAACAAGGTGGAAAAATGGTGCTGGGTCCACACCATTTCGCGAGGAAATCAAAGCCTAGAAGTTCCAAAAATTATAATTAGAGTCAAAACTAAATTTTTTTAAACTCTAACAGAACTCTACAAAACTGAGGGGGTGGGGGTTGTTCAGCTCAGGTTGTTTCCATTAGAATATTAAGTTGGAGTCACGGCGAGAGATCTATACCGGTTTGGGTCTTTTTGGACCTCAAAAGACCTTTTTAGACCCTTCCCGTTGAAACTGGGAACGAAATTTCAACGGAACACGTGCATTTCACACAAGATATATGAACCATTTCCGTTTAAAAAGTCACAAAACAAGAGCCAATGCTTTAAGTAGTGCTTTGAACACGTTCCCGTCATGATGCGCCTGTAAACTGAGAGCACGCAATAAGCGTGACTTGATCGTCCGAGTCACGACTCCTCGAGAGGGAGAGAGTGAGAGGGAGAGAGAGGGGGAGAGAGAGAGAGAGAGAGCCGCTTACAATTTGTACATGAGACCCAGAGGCGTGGCGTGCTTTGCGATATATCGATTGATCTGCCGTTTAAACCTATAGATTTTGATGGATAGAGAGGGTGTTCGTTACGAACACCCTGATAATCGATTCTTTACCACAGTTTCAAATGAGGAAATATCGATGATCGATTGTTCACGCCTCGCCACTGGAGACTAGAGCTGTGCTTTCCTCGGAAATAAATGGATGCCCTTGGTGGTAACACTGGCGATTGGCCGGCTAATTAAAATTTTCAAAAGAAAATTATGTGTTTATTTTCAAATTAATTTTTAAATGTACCTACTTTAAATTCTTACTTAGCGACAGATATTGTTATCAAAATCTGTATTAGATGAAATAAAGCCTCTGAGTTCATACAAATATTCAATAGTTGGCTGTAGGTCCCACTGGGATAACAGCATTAAACCAACAGGGGAAAAAAACACATTTGGGAAACAACTTCTCCTCAAGATAAGAATTCGAAAAATAAACTGTCAAAAATCTCACTCTATAAGCCAATGAAATTCACCTTCTTTGAATGGTTTCGATGTTCTTTTCATCTTCTCTCTAGTTTTTTCTTCTTTTTTGTTTTCTTTTACATAAGACTGCTTCTTCAAATTTAAAAACCGAGTGGGTATAAATTGTTAAAAAACCATTCTAAATATGAAAAAAACTGCATTAATTTTGAATTAAACGAAGAATCAATACCGCGCAAGACCTACAGAGGCAACTAGGATCTAAATATCCTGGAAAAATGTAGGGGAACCGGGACCCAACGTACAACATTCACTATACTGCCGTGTTAAGGAAGAATGCCGTGTAAACATTCGAGAGTTTCCGAATTTCCTCGAATTAATGTTTATTATTGAGAAAGGTTACGAATATTTTTCCTTGCAATCTTCAGGAACTTTAGTTGAAATTGCGAGCAAAATTATCCAAAAAATTAAAAGAAAAATATTTATAAGTTTAGCAGGAAACTTGTGTTTTATCAAAGAAAATTTGGCAACACATGAAGGTTCATAACGTCATACGGCGTTTTTCCTTAGCACAGCAGTATAATATCAGACATTTCCAGTTTCTTATTTACACTGACACTCCACTCTGACTGTTACATTTTTTTCTGACTTTCAAAAAAGACAAAACTTGCAAAATATGCACCCAGAAGAAAAGCAATTTTATATACAGCTCACTGCATTAACGCAAATAGTAAAGTAAAATAAATGTGCTGGAAGCAATTGCAAGGGTGCAGAAACCTCAAAGGCTCCAGAATTAAACTAAGAGCCTCCTCATTATAGGCTTGTCACACTATCAAAATACTCCATCAAAATGTCAAGGTCAAGTGCTGTGATTGGTCCAAGTTATCGAATAAGCCAATCACAACACCTGACATTCATATTTTTATAGCTAGCTTTGATAGTGTGACACAGGCAACTCAAGAGGAGGAGTTTTCAAAAAGGATTGAACTTTCTGAGTCCCTCAGCGGTTCCAAACAAAAATACTCAAGGGCCTCAATTCTTATTGCTGCAAGTCGATGCCAGAGTACGAAACCTCGTATCTCCGTCTGCGACGTTGCAGACTTCCTGCCATACTTTATTTTTTCTTTGGAAAACTAGTCAACGTACTTAATTTCTTGAATTTTCTTTCTCTGTTAGCAGAATATTCTGCATCAATTTCAAGCTATGAAGTTATAGCCTGTTTCTCTTCAAAAAAATGAAATTGGAGCGGAAATTTTGAAACACTGTAAGAGAGATACGAGGTTTCGCACTTTGGTCATCGAAATGCTTAAATTTAACGCAAGGACAGGAAGGTTCCGCACCCCTGAGGTACGTTAAGTGTAAACTTAAACACTGAAAAAATTTTTTCTTGAGATATTATTTTCACTTAAAGCGTCATTTCTTGTCAACAAAATTTGTTTTTTATCCGTTAAATTCCTGCGGATTTAACTTAGAGTCAGAAAGAAACGTTGTTTTTTTAAAATTTGTTTTTAACTTAAACCTAACAATAGTAGAACAACGTTTTTTAAACTCAAAATAAATGACTCTAAGTTAAATCCGATCGGGTCTGACTCAAAAAAACCAAATTTTGTCAACGAGAAACAACGATTTAAGTCAAAATAATACCTACTCAAGAAAAAAATTTCCAGTGAATGTCAAACATTATTTGATGCGACAACATGATACACGTTATCGACAAATAACTACTCTAGACAAATAAGATACTCTTAAAGAACCAGAAATAAAATGTTTTGAGGTTAGTTTAAATCAAAAATTAGTGCAGAATGTGAGTAAAAGCAGGCATCTTTAAAAGACTCACCTTTACTCGGCGTGGCAGGCACTGGTTTTGGCCTTACTAATCTACTGATTTTCGATGGGGGCCTGATTCCAGAAGCAGTAGATGCAGTTGAGCGTTGAGAAGCGACCGAAACAACCGACTCGCTGAGACTCGGCGTCTCCGATGTATCACTCATCCTTTAAAAGCAAAATCACAAGGGAAAAACTCGCACGACCGATTCAAAAACCGCACCATTAGAAGCTCGATTCCGAACCCCGCGACGCGAACCGATTCAGCATTTCAAAGTACCCTGCAACAAAATGAGAGATGAAAAAATTAAGTATTGACCATTCAAGAGTAAAAAAACAGGATGTGAGAAGTCTTTGAATAAATTCGACGGTGTAAGTCGGCAAACACATGACTCGGTTTGCGATGTCGCAAACTTCCTGTCATACTTTATTTTTTAAATGGAAAACTATACTCAACGGCAATTATTCAAAACTGATGTGATTTTTCTTCTCCCCGCAAAGAAAATTCTGCAAAAACTTCAAGGAATGATGTCAATTTGTTCTCCTTTAAAAAAATAACATAGAGGCAGAGTTTTTGAGACACTGCAAACGAGATATGTGATTGCGGACTTACGCCGTCAAATTTGCCATGTGTAGCAGAAAATCAATACAGGGTGTCTACTAAGACAGGCTAACCATAAATCAGTACTTTGACGGTACTTGTTCAGAACATTTCCCAAAAATTTAGTACCTCAACAGAAAAATTCAGCACTTTTCCAGTGCCTCTACTTGACAAAATTCAGAAAAATTTTGAAAATTTGAAATTCTCGCTCGAATTGCGACAAAAATGCGGTAGACATAAAATTTCATTGGTGACTTGAAGATTGACTGACAGCACACTGGCAAAGAGATCTTGCAGGTGAGTACTGCTCTGAGAATTAACGGATTGCGTACTTTACACGCTTCATTAAAGAAAATTAAGAAATTAGGGCTCCTGGCGATACCACGTTAAAAAAACACACCAAAAGCTCTACCTCCAGGAGTAGCCACCGTCTATTCAGTATGGTCGGGCTCTCCTAAGGTGGTGTGGAAACAAGCCTAAGAGAAGCACTACCGTACTTGGGAAAAATGCTGTATGAAAAACAAAACTTTGCCAAAATTATTACAATAAAACAGAAATATTCTTGAAAATTTATTAAATACTTTTCGGTGAATTTCACTCACAATTTAAGTAAGCGTCTCTGAATATTTCGAAGAAATATATCCATAACTCCCCCTGAAAATGAATATTTTATTAGAAGGAAAACTAGCAACATTCGGTTGCTCATAGGCACTACGTTTTCCCTAAGCGCGGTAAAGTGGGAGTTTTCTCTTCCTTCATCCAGTAGATCAAAGCTACTGATACTAGATGCCAACTCATTTTAAAGCCCAGTGACTACACATTTAGGAGGCTCTGCACTAAGCTGTGTAATCTGGCCATGCACGCTACTTTTCGCTGAATGAATACTGATGTCCAACACCTTGAACACAAATCTAGAATAGATGAAGGGTGTCAATAATAGAGGGTAATCGTTCTCAAAGATAGTAAATTATAGATCATTTCAAGCAAACTTAAATTCAACGTCAAGTTTGTTTCTAGTGAGAGTTGAACGAAAACGCCTTCATTTTTCTTTGAAAATTAGTCCATTTGTGACTTTAGTCATGACTTGAATATTCAATGTCAAGAGAACTAGATGTGTGAGCAAAACTAGGATTCTAGGGATGACCTACGCAATGGAGTATCATTCGTCGTAAAACTTCTAGACTAAAGCTTGTGGGTAGATGCCCAGACACATTCAGATGCTTTATTTGGTGATTGCATATGGCTGGAAACAGCAGCATTTCAAATTTGTAGGACCATTTCCAGTCTAGTCACTCAAATAGTCTAGCACAAAGAAGGTAAGGTTGCTAGTCTTTCACATCAGGATTTTGATGAGTGACAAACTCAAAAAATGACTAAATGAAGAAAATTTTACACGTAAAGTAATACTGTGTAGTGATGAAATGGATGCTCACCCGTATCACGGCGCGAAGCTTTCGACACGAACACAAAATTACCACGACAAACGCCAAACGCCACTCAAAAAAGCACGAAAATTTTACGGAAAAACGAAAAAAATAACTGCCAAACACTCAACTGAAAAGTGAGGTTATAATGTTGCCAAAGTGCTGTAGACCAAAGACATAAAGACGGAGCACTAAAAGCAAAAAATGAAGCTTCTAAAGCTTCTTTTCAATCACCTCTACTATTGGCTAGAGGATTGGCGGCGAAATCGGGACAAGTTTGAATTCAAATGTAGGGCGGGAACTAATAAATAAAATTGCGGAAACAAAGTATTTTAGGTTGATTTTTGCCCAAATTCAGGTACACACTCATATTTTTTTAACTTTAGGTTAGTTTCAGTCCGTCGTCGACCGATTAATTTCATTTGGGAGTAACGTTGATCTAGAACTGTAACGGCCTGTTTGAACCTGCAGAACCACCATAAGCAGAAGAAAAACTAACTTTATCTGAGATTACTGCCTGTTACCGAGCAAAAGTAGGTGTATTATATTAGGACGCAGACCGAACTTTCTTAGTATATTCGTTTTAGGAATTTAAAATACGTTTCAAAGAAGAAATGTGCAAAAATCAAGAGGACAAGTTCAAATCAAATTTCCGTTTGCCGCCATGGATTCCCGCGCTCATTTACACACTCACACAAGCGCGCAGCGCCGAACCTAGCTTCACTTTTTCCCCGTGCTTTTAGATACGAGCGCTCCGTCTTTATGTCTTTGCTGTAGACCAATCACGTTCACAAATTGAATGACCTGAAATGTAAGCACGACAGAGTTGTCTGATCATTCATTTACTAAAATATATTCATTTTTTTAACGCAATGAACATGATCTCATCTGGCAACTTCGACTTGCAAATGGTCGTCGTGTCTGCCATGTAAACAAACAGTAGAGGTTAGGTTTATTCGAGAGACTTCTTTTCCTGGATTTTATACCCTTGAAATCATAGAAAATGTTGCTTGTGTAAATGATCTTGGCAGATAAACCTTTCATCATGTAACTAGCTCAGTGTTCTTGCAATTAGCTCATAAATACTTTAGTTTTCGTCTCAATCAGGGGTAACTTTCAACCCCTGTCAAAACTCATTCAGAAATGGATTTTGGGTCACTGCTCTACACTGCCCAGAAAAATGATCAAAAAGTCAAAGAGGTTTGTATCTTATGATGCCTACAACTATCTACATTCTTAAATTGTACAAACCAATCTTTTTTGCGGATCGTCACATCATAGATTGTCCTTCTATCCTTGGTTCCTGAAATCCTTAGCCAACCAAATAGCTCTTACTTACCATATCATGTCATCATATGGTGTGATGAAAGAGACCGTCAGTAGATATATATTCTGTTCAGAATCTCCACTAAATAAGCTTATGCACTTATAGAGCTCCACACAAGATCAGCCATTTTGATTCTTTAATTTATCTTAGCTGCCGAACTGAAGACAGTTGACAAATTTGTCGCCATCTACAATGCGTTAACTTATGTGCCATAGCCCTTAGAACTGAGTGATTTAACTTACAATATTGGATTTTGGTACGTGAGTGCAAATGTAGCCCTTCAATTCATCAAACCAGTGCCCAAGCCATTCACTTGAACCTGAGGACAAACTGATCAATTACTTACTTGGTAATTTAATGCAAGAATTCTGAAACAAAGCCTGGAGAAATTTTAACACAGGGTACCGAGTATGCCGAAACTGCGCAAATCGAAAGCTTCGAAAGAGGAAAAAGATTTACGTATTAACCAGAAGTAGTAATGAATTGAGGACAGATAACTTTGCTTTAGTACAGCCTTTTATCCATATCCATATGAAAACTGCGTTGTAGAAGTGAACTTATTCACCATTGGTTAGTTCCTCCATTTTTTTAATGCCCTTCAGTAGTCCTAATCATCTTAGTAGGCCATTCTGCACTGGGCAAAAAGGATGATGGATTCATTTGTAAATATGCAAGTCATCCAAACGGTAGGGTAATCGGCTAGGCAATCCAAACGGACTCAAGAAAAACTGACTATTTGGCATCTGGTAGTTCTGTTTTGAATCAGTCTCCCGTAATGATGAAGCTTGAATTTTGAGAGTCCCTAGAAACTTGAGGGAAGATCAGTAATTTTTGTGTTTTTTTTTAAGTCTAAATAGTTCCTTTGCCATGATTTTATTTGTTTTTTCATTTCCTCAGTGTACCTTTAAAACTAAGAGTTTTTTATCTCCAGCAGGTCGCTCAAACCTGTGTTGATTTTTTGTTAGTTCGACCACTTTTCAACTTTTTGTTCCAAATATGACCCTTCTTTCTTATCAGTCAAGGAACAGGATATTTTAAAATTTTGTTGAAACTTTTGAAGGTCAACATCTTCTTGACAGTTAATAACCCTGTCGTTTTCCTTTTTTTCAGGCCCCGCAAAGATTTTACAGCACCAAGTTCGCTCCGCCAAAAAAAGAAGATAAAAAGCAGAAAAACTTGTCTGCAGGCATTAAGAAATTCCTTGAAAAGAAAAATGAAGAAGAGCAAAGGAAATTAGAGGAAGAAAAGAGGAAAAAAGAGGTAACATTCCTTCAAGTTTCATAAGTTTTCTCTACCTTCTAACTCAACTTTTGGAATGAAGCATTATCCTATGGAGCAAAACTTTCTAATTATTAAGGAAAGGCAAAAGTATGTTAGAAGCTGTTCTGGGTTTGCGGAAGTCAGTCTGGATAATTTTCTCTTGCCTCGAGATATCAAGTCACTAATCTTTCTAGTCTCTCTTTGTCATCTAAATCATCAATGAGCCCCTGCATTCATTAACTTTTAGAAACGTAAAATTACTGTGTAATTTATGTGTCATTCTAAAAGAAAAAAGCTCGAACCTGTGCAAGCATCTTGACCGGTATCACAGGTCCTAAGACTTGCACTCAATTGTTGTGAATTCAAAAGGTTTGTGGAGTGAAACGTTTAATGAAAGAAAATGCAACAAAACATCCAAATCTGGTGTATTTCTGCTATTCAATCGAAACATCGTCATAATAGTCATCCTGACCTCCTATATGCATCATTCAGTAAACAGCATAGAGTACATAGAGTCGTCATAGGAACGGAGGTGCTGGCCCCACTTTAAGTATTTCCAGTCTCTAAATTCCATGGCTCCTATGCGGTGACAGGCCACCATTTCGATACAAGAATGTCCGGCCATCAGATGTAAACAAAGAGGTCAGGAATCATTACGTATTCTACCTCTCCATTATGGATCGAAAATGTGATTGAATCTCTGCGCTCATCGTGCTCGGAACTCATCGACCAGAACATGACTCCAGCTCACTTCACTATATTATAACTCTATGTACTCTATAGTAGTAAACAGGCCCAGCAGTATTATCATAAACTGCACTTCATCTTCAGAAAAATTTAAAGATGTTCCTCTGAGATCAGGCCAGCAATACTCTAGTTTCAGAATCAATTTTATTTTAAAAGAAAAAAAAACCAGATGAAAAAATTCTAGGAGATCAACATTGAATCACTCTCCTCCTAATTTTACAGGAATTATTGGCGTTACGAAGTAAAGACAAAAAGTCAACCAAAAGAATACAATCAATGTTACAAAGAACGAAATCTGCCAACAAAGCTGTGATAGATGATGCTAAGGATGATGTCAACACGGCTGTGACAGCTGCAGGTAAGGGATTTTCATCTTGATGTAGTCAGACCTGTGTAATTTAATTAGACAAAACGAAAAATCTATAATAAAATCAGAAAATTATCAATGTAATCTAACAGGTACCATCCAATTTAGCCTGTAATTAGTGCAGGGACAGACTGGCTCGGGGGCGAAGGAACGATCACCTCCGTAAGTGGGGGCCAATAGAGTTTCTCAGGGACTATTGAAATCCAGAAATTTAGCTCTTGTATGAAGAAAAAGATTTTTAAACAGGGCTTTAGATTCACTTACCCACTCTACTGATACATTCAGTTTTGATAATGATAGCTTGACACATCCTTTACCCCAACGGTGCTTATCAGTGGTCAGGGTTGCAGAATTTTTTTTTTTCAGTCATTTCTTTAATACCCAAACAATAAAATTTCAGGCTTGATTTAACTAACATTCTGTGCTCCTGCTGAAACAATCTTCAATCCATGAGATTTTTAACTTGTCAATGATCTGAAAATATTTTTCAACGCTCTATACGTGATTAGTGTTAGTGGAAGGCACCCTACTTCTGGGAGAAGATTTTTGTACGGTCAAATTTAAGTTTTCTGCTGTTGTAGTAGATGATCCAGCAAATGGCGGTTTTTCCAGTAACATCGATAAAAGACTTTTGATCTACAAGAGGAGAGCTGGACCTCAGAAGGCATTATCTGCCATTTACTCCTTAAAAATGACAATGATTATTAATTTAGATAAAGTATTCTTAGTTATAAAAGTAAAAAAAGAAAATAAAGACCAAAAATTGAGAAAAATATTTTCTTTATTTACACCATCTGTAATTTTAGGTAACAAGATATTCTGAATAATTGATATGAATAGAAAAGTAGTATACCTTTCAATTCCAGAAAAATTAACTTTAACAATCTTAATTTTAATTATCATAACCATAATTGAAACTAGGTAGTAATAAGTTTGACATGACCATGAAATATAATAAAATTAAGCAAATGGTAAGATATATGTGATTTATAAAAAAGTTAAGCTTACTAAAACAAGTGATATTTATAAAACACAAAATTATAATTATGAAAACAGCAAAAAAAGGTATAGTAATCAGAGAAATAAAAGCTATTATGAAAATAATATCAGTTCGAACAAAAACTCTGAAAACTCTTTTTTATGGTCCAATGAAGCCACTGATGTTCGACCACACAGTCAGAAACGCATCTAGCTGTATTATATCATAGGGCGTAAGTGAGTTTTTACCCGATTTTATATTTAATTTTTAAAGACTCTCGAGTTTTACTTAGAATTCATTATTTTCACATCAACATAGTAAGATCAGAACATTTTAATTTCAGGTCCAATGCAGTGTGATGAAGATGATTACGGCTACGTTTCTCAAGAAGCATCATCACTTTACAATAAGTTAATGGAGAAATATTTAGCACAGCCTGCTGAAGAAAACAAATTTTCGAAGAAGGTTGTATCTGCCAAAGATATATCTAGTACAAGGGTAAGCTAATTTTTCTCCTTTGTAAATTCTTTTTTGTTTTCAGGTATGAACTACACTCCCTAGTCGGAGCAAAAATTTTAGGTTAGCCTTGTATATAATATCTCCGTAAATGCAAAGGTTACTATATCAAAGAGGTGGCCCAAAGAGACTGAGCTGTTTAAAACAGGCAATGTATCTTACGCCTTGTAACAGTATTTTTCACCGCTACCTACTCCTCACTAGAAACATTTTTTTAATTCCAACCACTGAGAACAATTTAGTACAATGAGTAGCACAAGTCAAGAAATTTTCATTAAAACGTACTTTTCTTGCAATCTTTGTCCCATATGAGGAAACCTCCAAAACTGCTGGAATTTTTGCTGCCTAGCTATTTTGATGTCTAGTTTAGATTAATGCTAGTCTGTTTCTTATACACCATAAATCTTAATTTTAATGAGACAGTTTTGTTCTCCAAGATTCAGTATTAGCTAGTTAAAAGAAAAACTGTTGAAAAAGTTGAAAAACTAGGTACCTCTACGTTTTCTTTTTTCTTTCTTTCTTTTTTTTCTTTCTTTTTTGTGGTTAATTTGTCAATGCTCATGCATTTTTATTTATTCCTGTGAACTTCCATTGAAAGAAATGATGGCCATCAGTCAATTTGAATATCCTAGTAGATTCATCTTTCTGGATCCTGCACTGTGTGAAAATGTTAGTTTTCATTGGCGAAAAGTTTCTATTTGTATCATTTTCATTGGTTTTGTCCTTAGCGATGATTTTCTCTCTTCTTCCATCACGCCAAGATAAAAACAAACATAAGCTTCTTTCTTATAAAACAGACTTCCTATATTGTCGTTTCCTTTCTTTTTTTCTTGCAGGACAGAGTAAAAGCTCAACTGGAAAAGGAAGAGGAAGAAAAGTACCTACCTCGAAAACGGAAAAGAAAAGACAAAGATAAAGAAAATGGTGCTCGGGACGGGGAGGATGATGAGGAAAAAAGAGATGGAGATGAATCAGATGATGCACCAACTAGACATGGAAAAGAGAAAGAGAGAGAAAAACCAGAAAAACCCAAAAAGCCGCGAAAACCGATGCCCCCTCCTATGGATTTTCATGAACTTCTTAAAATCGCAGAGCAAAAACAACATGAACCTGTAGTGGTTAAAAAAGAAGCTCCAGTCGTCAAACGGCAAGAGCCTGAAAGGCTAATGACCAAAAAAGAAAAATTAGAATATGAACAAGAGAGAGAAAGAAGATTGAGGAGAGAGCGGGAAATGGCCCTGAAGAACAGAAGAAAAGATGAGATTGGGAAGAAACCAAGCTCATCCGACAAAATATCTAGTAAAAAGGTATCCATATCTGAGTCAGACGAAAGTTTACCAGCAGAGGAGAGGTTGAAGAAAGACAGTAAAGTTTGGTCATCTCCAAGTAATCTCACAAGTGATAAAAATAGTAATCTAGCAAGGAAAAAAGTTATGGAAAGGGATGTGAAAATATCCCAAAACAAAAATTTAAGTGCCTCTAAGAGGCCTCCGTCAAATGACGACAATAGGAAATTGAATGGTTTCAAAAGTTCACCCAAGATTAATGAAAGCAGTTCATCCAGCTCAGTTCGGCGAGATCTTCAGTTTGATCGATCTGAGGAATCCTCATCCTCAATCCTCAAGAATACATTACAGAAGCCATTATCTGACTCTAGTAGGAATGAAAAAAGTAAAAAAGTTTCTCTGCCCCCCGAAAAGTCTAAGAGTTTATCTAGTAAAGATCCATATTCTAAATCTAGAGAATTTCCGCCTAAAGATGGTAGACCTCGAGAATTTCCCCTAAAGATGTCAAGTCGAGAGAATTCCCTCCGAAAGATATCCGATCTAGAGAATTTCCCCCTAAAGATGTCAAATCGAGAGAATTCCCTCCGAAAGATATCAAACCTAGAGAATTTCCTCCCAAAGATGTCAAATCAAGAGAACTGCCTCGCAAGGATATCAAACCAAGAGAGTTTCCTCCTCGAGATCTCTATCCAAAATCTAGACCAGGAGATATGAAGAAAAAACCTTTAAAAGTTGTGAAACGTAAGTGTCCTAAAGTTTAAATAATCTTCCTCTTTTAAATATTGCGTCAGGAGCAAGACTCATCTCGGATGTTGTTCAACTATTCTATTATTGAAAACATTGATCCTCTTAATATTTTTGTTTTTACTCGTTTATTTTTAAGTACACTATCCATGTTGATTCCTTGATAATCATGAAGGAGAGAAAGCCTTCATTAACTTTTACTCCAAAAGCTTTCATTTGTTTTAGCCTGCCTGTCACCGAGCTGTTTACAAGATGTGCATTTTTAAACGGCCGCATGAATGTGTAGTGTCCAAATTTCACACATTCGGCTCTGTAGATGCGCTCGGATGTTACCCTAGCATGGAGAATATATCACAAAGTCTTTCATGCCTGGAATACATTGAGGTCATCCCAGATGAATATCCAGAGAAACCTCATAATGTTGATTGAGTTTGAGTGTTTTCTATCACTTTCAGTATTTATTTAGATAAGGACACCCAAAAAAAAAATATTTTTAGTTGTACACATTTAAATTCAGTTTCTGCAAGGATCTTCTCAGTAGTTCTCGAGTATGTAAGCAAAATTTCCAAGACACAAAATCATATCAAATCATCATTCAGAGCTTACAATTGAGATTAAGAAACCAGGCTTGCTGAAGATATAACATGACAATGCATGAAACTTGCCTGCCAGGAGAGCTAAATAATCGATCACTGATATTAAACTCAATTTTTATCTGCGTGAAGTATGTTTGAAATATCACCTTGATTATCTTGCCCTATTGTGATTTTTTGATCTTTTTGTTTCAGGACGTATTGAGTCTGACGATGAAGATGAATATGACTCTGAGCTGGACGATTTTATAGACGATGATGAAGATGATGCTGCGAATGAAGTTTCCAAAGCCATTTCTGAAATATTTGGTTATGATAAATCAAAGTAAGCGTTCTTAAATCCTATATTTATTAATCAGCACTGTGGTATTTTTCTGTCGTTGAAAAATTCTTTCAAGCGCGGAAGCTCGAGTTTGTCTCTTAAAAAAATAAGTCCTCTTATTTCACCCTCCGGAAAGTATCTCCTATCGAGAAAATTCAAGGAGCTTGACCTTTTTTATATATTCTCACCAACAAAAAGATCATAAATATAAAGTTATGTAGGGACACAAGTGCAGATTTGCTAGCAAAAAAGTGAAAAGTGTTCGTTCAAGATCACAGTAATTTACATTCTGAGCTTTAACTCAGCTGCATCCTGAGATAAAATATAAATCGTTCAAATTGTATCTTAAATTAGCAGCACAAGCTTGCTTTACGTTTAGTCGTAGGCTACGCCCCCTGGATCCCCAATCTCTTGCTTTTCGAATAGCCTGCAGCGTGCTGCATTTTGACGGTGTAAGTCGGCAATCACATAACTCGTTTGCGGTGTCTGAAAATCTCCGCCTATATATCATTGTTTGAAAGGAGAAAAAAATTTACATTATTTCTTGAAGTTTTTGCAGAATTTTCTTCGCATAGAGAAGAAAAATCATGACAGTTTTAAAGAATTGCCATTGAGTAGTTTTCCGTTTAAAAAATAAAGTATGACAGGAAGTCTGTGACGTCGCAAACCGAGTTATGTGATTGCCGACTTACACCGTCGATTTGTCTCATCTGTTGGGAAAAATGACTAATTGTAAGTCACCTTAAGTCATTAATGTCAGTAAGAATGATAATGTCAAGTGTAAACACATGAGTTAAAACTAAATTTACAACTGATGCTCCTAAAAATTTTTTTTACACAGCTGGATTTCTTGAGCCTTCGATTTTTATTTATTTCCTTTCTTTTATAGGTACAGATATGTGGATGATGAGGATGATGCTGCTATGGAGTCCAATTTCCATCAAGTTCAAAAGGAGGAATTCCACAGTGCGAGGATTGGTGAGTTTTTAGTTTCTTTTCACCAAAATTCAGGTCTGATATTTTGCCGACTTATAGAGCCAGGGTTTTGAAAATTCCAAACGCCTTTAACTTAAGTAAGAAAATATTGTGAAATGTTACCTGTGAAGAACCATAGAAATTGCCCTAAATGTTCTGGTATGTACTTCTCAACAGTTAAACAGCAAAAATGCATATCTCGGTCGAGCTGTTTCAAAATCTACGATTCTATTTTATCTTTCAAATAGAAAAGCAAACCAACATCATTGCTTATAATCTTCACAGAATATGCCAGAAAAAAATCTAGCCAAGTTTTCAAGGAATGACGTTTATTAGTTTGCCATGCAGAGGATGAAGTGTGACAGGAAGTCTGCAATGCCACAAACTGAGATTTGTATGCATTCCTGCAGTTTTACCATTGATATACTTTTCCATAATATGTAGTTCTCTCTAGATGGCTTAGTGGTTCCTTTGTAAATTTGCCAAACCTGTGAGGAATTGTCGTTTTTAGCGGACTTTTTCAAGTTCTGTAACTTCTGAATCACCTACATCAATGACGGAAGTGCAAAACCATGCATCTCTACTGTGTATTTCAAAATTTTGTTTTCTACATTTTCGAAGAGAAAATAAACAACTTTATAGCTTGGAGTTAATGCAGAACATTCTGCTGACAGAGAAGAAAAATCAAGGACGTTTTCAAAAAATTATGTTGACTTGTTTTTCTAAGAAAAAATGAATTATTGCAGAAAATCTGCAATGGAACTAATGGAGATACGTGATTTCGCAATTCAACCATCAACATGCATCTCCTTTGGATTTTTTGACCATTTACCTAGCATTTCAAATCTTCATTTTTCAGTCTCTTCAGAAAAAAACTCCTTTCCATGAATTTCTTCTCTTAATTATTTTTTTCCATTTTTGATTATTTTGCTTCCATTTTCCATTTGATTTCAGGTCTTCTGGAAGATTTAGAAGATATCCAGAGAGAAAAGGAAGAAGAGAGGAGGAAGAAAATGCGAAAGCTGAAACAACAAAAACTAACCCAGATGAGCAAGCTCAAGAAACATTAGTTCGGCCTCTGGTAACGTCTCCCTCTCTCTCTCTCTCTCTCGGGTTCCTGAAGAGGCAGCAACTCAAAGCGACATGCCTGAAAGTCAAGGTTTATCTCATTCATCTCAGCGGTGTAGCAAAGACACCATGAACTCTATTTGCAAGGGGATATTGACAATTCCTCGTATTTGCAAGTACAGTCTGGAAATTATCGTGAGAACGCATTGATACTGTGGTCAACTTTTCTCTGAAAAAATTCAGTTTGGGAATTGGGTCTGATTTTCGACTAATCACTGGTAATTTAACCATCATTGAAGTGCTCAGACAATTTACTCAGACTGTTTTGAGTGAGAATTAGACTTTCCTTTCTTTCTTTCACCTTCATTCTTACCAGAAAAAAGTACAAAGTAAGATTCCATTCAGTGCCACTGGCCCATTGAAAATCCTCTCCATCAGTTCTTTCTCGATTTTAATCCCTCTTAACCGAAAGCATTTTCTATTTTTTTTAAATGATTTTAGTTTCAGTTTTATTTTTCAGTATTTGAAAACTCTCAATTTTAGTCCAATCAATTTTAAGAAGCTCATCGTGAGGTAGCAAAGTTTTTGTAATGTTAGCCTCGTGATGTTCCTCAGGATGTGCTGATATAAATTATTGCGCTCCATGTGAATTATATCAGAGCAAAGACCCTGAATTTTTATAAGTCTAGGATCAGCCTTAGCATTCCAGAACGGGGACAAACCATTGGAGAAAAACAGAATTATGTTGTATCCATGCATATTAAATTAAGTGTTCAGAAATCATTGTTGGCCAAAATATTCGGTGTTAAGTTAAAGTCAGCAAATAGGAAGGCAGACCTTTCTAGACTGATTATAATACTATTCTTAGCCAAGAAATTTTTTGAAAGTAAAATGATTTTTTTCTACATGTGGTGAGATTTTCTCACTAAATCCAAGGAACAGATCAAATCTGTTTGCAACCTGCAACTGACGAGGAATGAGGATATAATTTTGACCTAGGAATTATCAGGGACAGGGAAACCTTTAATGGCACAAGATATTTGTGTATGTTTACAAAGAATTTTGGAAAAATCTTAGGATTTCTATTGCCTCATAAACCGAAAAAAAAAAAAATCTTTAGATTTCGCCCGTTGCAGAAACATTTGAAATTTCAAAAATCGTGTTTTCCAAAAAAAATTTCTAATGCAAGAATCTGTAGATGTATAAAGAGAAAGTCTGTACGATTCACTAATTTCTCTGCAGCATTTATGTTGAGCAGTTTATTTATAAGTTGTAAAAATTTAAAACTCAACCCTTTCAAAATATTTTATAAACCATTTGTTAAGTTTTGTTTTTGTCACTACCACAATAATAAAAGTCTTTTAAACACTTGTTAAGTATTGTTTTTGTCACTACCGCAGTAAAAAAGTCAAATTTAGTAAAATCAAAAGAGTTAAATTTATCATTTCTTAATAATTAAAAGTTAAATTTGTTTGTGCCCATCAGAAAGATTTTAGAGCAAGAGCCGATTTTTGCTTTAAAAAATGGCAGATGTTGTAAACTTAGTTAACTTTAAGAAGAATAAAAATGGCATACAGGGTACATCAAATGAACTGGTGACACAGCATACAGCACCAATTGTTCATTTTAAATAGGCTATGGCGCAATCCAGATAAAAAGCGGTTGTAAAATGTTGCTCTTTCTTCGAAAAAAAAGTCAAAGGAAAAAATATGTAAACGAATAGATCACATTTTTTATTGTTTGGATTCTTACTTTCTACAAGGACTGAAAATATAGACGGGGCAGAAAACAAAAAGGGATTCCAGATACTCAACTTTGTACAGCAATTTGTTTTAGAACTTATCCACCTAGTGTTAGACATCAAAAATAGGAAACAAAAGACAATAGTCTTTAAGGGTTGGATAAAATCAACCATAATGGGTGATAATGTAAAAAAAAATAACATTGATCACAAAAAAAAGGATTGACAAGAAATGAAATCATCATTCACACAGTGATAGTGTCAATTTCTAAGTTCAATTTTAGCTGCGGTTATATCTGTTGCCAGATCCTCTTTTCACTTCATCTTTGAATTCGTCCATCATGCGGGCCCTAGCGAGAGTCTCCGGATCATCCTCTTCGATGGCCTTCTCTTCTTCCATTTCTTCTCTTTCTTTCGTCAAATGAGCATTAGGATCACACATACCTTGCAAGCTTCTGGCTGAAGTTTCTGCTGGATTGCTCCATCTGAAATCCGAACAAGTAGATCTTTCAAAAATTTTCGAATAAAAAAATGAAAAACATTTTGGTTCTACAGGTCAGTTTGGTACAAGTTCTGCAGGTTCCTCTTCAGCGTTGGAAAAGAAACACGACAAGATACTCTGCATCGATGGCAGACAGAAAGTAAATGGGTCTGAGAGACTTGCACTCCTCTCAAACTAAGTAACTACGTAGATAAACATAGATACACGTAGATAGACATAGATACACATAAGAATGACTTCCAGCTTCTTTTCATCGTATAGTTATGACTTTTACAGCCTAACTTCTTTCCATTCTATTTGTAAAGGAAAACCGAAAAGCTGAGGTAAGGTAGTCCTATTTTTATCGGACTTCTCCGGACATGGATACATTGATTGCTAAACTCTGAAAATGTGGATCTTGATTCCTGTGTCCAAAACCTGAGCTCATAAGTACTTTACATTGTCAAGGGATGCAACTACTCCTGATTACCTAATCAAAACAAGCTTCCATAAATTTTGTATCAATGTTGTGGGGAAAAAGATTAAGAGGCGGTTTAGAGGGAAGACCCAAAGTCCAAGTACGCTCGTTTCGCAGCAATAGCTGAATGAAAAAACCGGGGGCATGGCTGACCATTGCTACTTGCTTTTCCAGATGATATGCAGTGGGCTCGCCCATGTTCTATGGGCCCTTCTTACGGAATCCTCAATCGTAGAGATTGAAAAAAGATACTGAGGCATTTAAATATATGAGATACGTGAAAAGAGGACAAGACTTACACTCCATCCTTAATTCTTTGTTCATAAAGCTCTTGAACTGTAAAAGTTGGTAGACTAGGATAACCTGCACCAAACACTTGCTTCTGAATTTCATTTTTGGTGATGATTATCGGGACAAGAGGCCTCGTCTTGACATTGTTGCGAACTTCGGGTAAACCTTCATTTTTCGCCTTACTCCTCATAGCTGCCATTTTTACAAGCATCTCTTTTTCAGACATGACACATTCTAAGTCTTCAAAACTCTTGTGAACATAAGATTTTACTAGTGAAATAAAGTATTCTCGCTTAATTTCCTCATCAACGTTTCGAGACATTTCCTCTTTTAACATAGATAATTTGGCTTCTAGTTCTTTTTGTTGATGATACTGCTGAATCTTAGTTTGTCTCCTTTGTGCCATTCCAATGAAATCAATTCCTGGACAAGGTCCAGCTGTGGGCTTTTCAGCGACAGTTTCATCCTCATCAAGAGCTGGAGGAAGTTGAATATCTGTGAGTCCATAATCTTTACAGCGCTGCAAGAAGTCTCTGAAATAAACTTCTGCAGTTTGAACAATTTCAGTCCTATCTCCTGATGTGGTTAATTTTAATGCCAAGGACCCCAAAAGAGCAGGCAGAAGTAGGAATTTTATGTGAGAAGTTGCGATTTCACTGATGGACTCATTGGAGCTGAACATGCCTGTCTCCGATACCAATCGAGTTGTATCTTCCAGCAAATTCATACACTTTTTAACTCGGTACTGTAAACAAAACAAAAAATTCAAGGAGTTAGATAAACCTCTTCTTCATTTTCAGTGAGGGAGGGAAGAGTAGACTTGAGACGGAGGACGCATGGTGTATTTCAAGGGAAAAGTTTTTAAATTAAATTATCATGCAAAGGGTGAATGGTAAAACTTGGGAGGTTGCATGACAACATTATAATTTTTTGACTCTACACAGGTCAGGGAATAAATTCTTTGATACTCTTATTTCTGTTGAATGGCACTATTTCTCAAAAATAATCACACTTGGTGTGGAACCTAGGTGTATAAAAAAGACCAGAAGATTGTAACAGATACTACAAGACAGGTGAAGGTCTGTGGAGATGCCTCCCTTCATTTCATTGCAGTCTTACTTGTCATCAATATTCAGATTCAAATGGTAGATACTCTGTTAAAATGCCTTGGAATCAGATCAATTATGGGACATCAATCTCTCGCTTTGGTTGCCTAGGACTTAGAATCTTTTGTCAAACACGTTTTATAATTAGATATATTGCCCTGCAATAAATAAAGCTTGAATCATAGTTCGAGCTTCACATTCAATTAAGTGGGATGAAAATTGGAAAATGATGTTACATTCAAGTTCCTGTACAACTTATCGTATGATTGAGTACCGCTATGAAATCACCAAGTAAGTAAATTTAATCTGATTATGAACATGCGAAAAATGTGATCGTGTGAATTAGACTTTCCATAATAAGTTAAAAGAGCAATATATTCTAAGGCATAACATTTTATTAGTGTTAAATTTCAAGATTAAGGCTTGACTACTTGACTTTACCTGAATTTCTGGACTGTTAGTTGGTTCGGAGCAATTGCAGATACTCTCATAACTTTTGAGAGCTTCATCGAAGTGGTCTGATAATGTCTTTTCAGAATCTTCATTAGACATTGCACATGAAGTTCGTGCGAAAAACAAAGAGCAAAATTTGAATAGATTGAATGGATGCGTGAGAAGTTGGTGAGAAGAGACAAGAGCAGAGTCAAACTCGAACACCGCTATATAAGCAATGAACACTCCAATTTACTGAGTTATAAATAAACAAATAAAAGGAGTGACAAAATTAGATATTCTTCTAACTGTAAATCACGCCAAAAGGTGAAATTTGATACACCAGAATGCTAAAATTTCATGAAAAAACGAAGGAAAACTATAGTGAAATCAAAAAGAGCAAAATATAAACATGGAAAAACTTCACAACAAACGCACCATGGATGAAAACAGAGTGAGAGGTCGTCTCTTCTCGTGATTGCAACTAAGTAAAGTACATCTGTGTATACAAAGTTGCGTCTGTTGCATCCAGATTTTTCTTTTTGTATGATGAAATGATTGAATGTATTTTGAACTCATTCATTACGTAAACGAATAAAGTTCTGGAAATAATTCATTGAAGCTATTTTCGATTAATTTTTCGTGATATTGGAGCTAAACGCTACAGAGTTACCTGAGTTACCCAGGAGTTACTTGAGTTACCTACTAAGTTGATGTCCGATGTTTTTGGAACGGGTAGTATTCTAAAAGATCCGGAAAAAATCCGGAACCATCATAAAACTATACAGAGGAATTCGTTCCGGGATCACTTTTTACCATTAATTTACCCGTTTGGATTCCTCTATTATTATGAATCACTGAAATTAGCTTTTTTGAGCCAAATAGCGGATAGGAAAAGGAGAGCAGAAATCCGTCAAGATCAGATGATGGCTATGGAAGTCGTAGATACTGAATATGGGATGCGGGAAGGGCGAGGGAGAGAAGAAAGGGTGTTGAAAGGGAGGAGTGAAGGATACAGGGGCAAGGGAGAAGAAGCTGAGTAAGGGAGGGAGGGAGGGAGGGAGGGAGGGAATATTGCTTCGTCGATTTATCTACTATTTCTCGGAAAATTTAGAGAAAATTCAAACAGGAAATATCGAGAAATGTTGCCGAATCGCCCCATCATCTATACGAGCCGAGTAGCGGATATTCGGAACAGGCTCTAACGTGTCCACAATTTGATTTGTTCGTCTGATTTGACACATTGTGTATGGAGTCTACACTAACAGGACTATCCTCGGAAAATTTAAAGAAAATCCAGACGGGAAATATCGAGAAATGTTGCCGAATCGCCCCATCATCCATACGAGTCGAGTCGCGGATATTCGGAACAGGCTCTAACGTTTCCACAATTTCATTTGTTCATTCGATTTCACACATTGTGTATTGAGTCTACACTAACAGGACTATCCTCGGAAAATTTAAAGAAAATCCTAACGGGAAATATCGTGAAACGTTGCCGAATCGCCCCATCATCCATACGAGTCGAGTCCATCCATCCATCATCCATCCTTCGGAAAAAGGGAGGAGTGAAGGATACAGGGGAAAGGGAGAAGAAGCTGAGTAAGGGAGGGAGGGAGGGAGTATTGCTTCGTCGATTTATCAACTACTTCTCGGAAAATTTGGGGAAAATCCAAACGGGACACTTCGTGAAATGTTGCCGAATCGCCCCATCATCCATACGAGTCGAGTCGCGGATATTCGGAACAGGCTCTAACGTTTCCACAATTTGATTTGTTCGTCTGATTTGACACATTGTGTATGGAGTCTACACTAACAGGACTATCCTCGGAAAATTTGGGGAAAATCCAGACGGGAAATATTGAGAAATGTTGCCGAATCGCCCCATCATCTATACGAGCCGAGTCGCGGATATTCGGAACAAGCTCTAACGTGTCCACAATTTGATTTGTTCATTCGATTTCACACATTGTGTATTGAGTCTACACTAACAGGACTATCCTCGGAAAATTTAAAGAAAATCCAAACGGGAAATATCGAGAAACGTTGCCGAATCGCCCCATCATCCATACGGGTCGAGTCGCGGATATTCGAACAGGCTCTAACGTTTCCACAATTTGATTTGTTCATTCGATTTCACACATTGTGTATTGAGTCTACACTCCCAGGACCATCCTCGAAAAATTTAGGGAAAATCCAAACGGGAAATATCGAGAAATGTTGCCGAATCGCCCCATCATCCATACGAGCCGAGTCGCGGATATTCGGAACAGGCTCTAACGTTTCCACAATTTCATTTGTTCATTCGATTTCACACAGTGTGTAATGAGTCTACACTCCCACGACCATCCTCGAAAAATTTAGGGAAAATCCAAACGGGAAATATCGAGAAATGTTGCCGAATCGCCCCATCATCCATACGAGGCGGGTCGCGGATATTCGGAGCAGGCTCTAACGTTTCCACAATTTCATTTGTTCATTCGATTTCACACATTGTGTATTGAGTCTACACTCCCAGGACAATCCTCGGAAAATTTAAGGAAATTCCAAACGGGACACATCGTGAAATGTTGCCGAGTCGCCCCCCCGCCCAACACGGAAATATTTTAAAAATATTGCTGAAATATTGTCAAAAACATTTTAACAATATTTTAACAATATCGAAATAATATTGCTGCAATAGTTTGTTGTCCGCCCCCCTGACAATATTGCAGCAATATTGTCAAGGTAATATTGATAATATATTTTAAAAATATTTACTTGCGATGAGGTTATCATATTCCATATCCGTGTGCGCGCACTCTAGGAGACGTCTTTGGTACTAATTTTCTTTCTAATGTACACATGCGTCCAGGTTGTGGATCGTAGAGTTGTTACAGACCTTAAAATCCGCGCCGTCCTAGTCGGGATTAGAACCCACGCCTCGGGGTGGAGTTGATATCCGAAGTCCAGTACTTTACCACCAGACCAGCCAGGCTTGATGTAGATGGGCCCGTAAATTCAATCTCTTAACTATCGCAGGCCTCTGAGTCCGTAATATGTTTGTTTATTGACGGATTCTTATAATATTTTACCAGAATTTATTATTTATTATTTATTTATTATTTTTTATTTCATCCTGTAATTTGTGTTTCAAATTCTTTATTAATTGTACTCAACATATTCCTATTCATGTATTACAAATTTTCGTTTTTTTTAACTCTCTCTCATTTTTTTCTTTACCAAATTACTGTTTTTTATAATTGCGTCTTTTTCCAGTTTTAATTATTTGAGCTTTTTCCTAGTTTGAATTTATGTCGATGTATTTATGTTATGTTATTTATTTTTTTCCCTTCTTTTTGTCTTTTCTTCCCCCCCCCCTTTCTTTTTTCTAGCGATTGATTTTAGTAAGTTCCGCAAAATAATTGGTAAACAGAGCAAAACCATACGCTAATTTGGCAAACATTTTGAAAATCTAGCAAAAATTTTAGCCATAATAGCATAAACTAGTAATGTTAATTTCGCAAAAGTATAGTGCCATTTTCGCACAATAAAATTACCACTTTTGCAAATTGTTTTGTCGTTCTCGCCACGAGGGTGGGCATTTTAGCAAAAAAAGCAAATTGCAGAAATCGCAAACCATTTTTTGCCATTTTAGCAATTAATTTTTAAATATTACAAAAATATTTATAAAATATTTTTAACATAATATTAAACAAATATTTTTAAACTAATATTTCTAAAATAATTTTAAAATATTTTGTAAATATATTTTACAAACTGTTTTAAAAGTAATTACATAGATATATTTTGTAAATATATTTAAAACATTTTTATAAATATATTGTTACAATATTGTCATGAAATATTTTAGCAATATTGTCAACATATTTCTGCAGTGTATTTAAGGAAATATTTACATGACAATATTGTTTCAATATTGACAATATTGCTGCAATATTGCTGCAATATTTCGTGTTGGGCGGGCCATCATCCATACGAGTCGAGTCGCGGTTATTCGGAACAGGCTCTAACGTGTCCACAATTTGATTTGTTCGTCTGATTTGACACATTGTGTATGGAGTCTACACTCCCAAGACTATCCTCGGAAAATTTGGGGAAAATCCAAACGGGACACATCGTGAAATGTTGCCGAATCGCCCCATCATCCATACGAGCTGAGTCGCGGATATTCGGAACAGGCTCTAACGTTTCCACAATTTCATTTGTTCATTCGATTTCACACATTGTGTATTGAGTCTACACTCCCAGGACAATCCTCGGAAAATTTAAGGAAATTCCAAACGGGACACATCGTGAAATGTTGCCGAGTCGCCCCATCATCCATACGAGTCGAGTCGCGGTTATTCGGAACAGGCTCTAACGTGTCCACAATTTGATTTGTTCGTCTGATTTGACACATTGTGTATGGAGTCTACACTCCCAAGACTATCCTCGGAAAATTTGGGGAAAATCCAAACGGGACACATCGTGAAATGTTGCCGAATCGCCCCATCATCCATACGAGCTGAGTCGCGGATATTCGGAACAGGCTCTAACGTGTCCACAATTTGATCTGTTCATTCGATTTCACACATTGTGTATTGAGTCTACACTCCCACGACCATCCTCGAAAAATTTAGGGAAAATCCAAACGGGACACATCGTGAAATGTTGCCGAGTCGCCCCATCATCCATACGAGTCGAGTCGCGGATATTCGGAACAGGCTCTAACGTTTCCACAATTTCATTTGTTCATCCGATTTGAAACGTTGTGTATGGAGTCTACACTCCCAAGACTATCCTCGGAAAATTTGGGGAAAATCCAATCGGGACACATCGTGAAATGTTGCCGAATCGTCCCATCATCCATACGAGCCGATTCGCGGATATTCGGGACAGGCTCTAACGTTTCCACAATTTCATTTGTTCATTCGATTTCACACATTGTGTATTGAGTCTACACTAACAGGACTATCCTCGGAAAATTTAGGGAAATTCCAAACGGGACACATCGTGAAATGTTGCCGAATCGCCCCATCATCCATACGAGCCGAGTCGCGGATGTTCGGAACAGGCTCTAACGTGTCCACAATTTGATTTGTTCGTCTGATTTGACACATTGTGTATGGAGTCTACACTCCCAAGACTATCCTCGGAAAATTTGGGGAAAATCCAAACGGGACACATCGTGAAATGTTGCCGAATCGCCCCATCATCCATACGAGTCGAGTCGCGGATATTCGGAACAGGCTCTAACGTTTCCACAATTTCATTTGTTCATTCGATTTCACACATTGTGTATTGAGTCTACACTAACAGGACTATCCTCGGAAAATTTAGGGAAATTCCAAACGGGACACATCGTGAAATGTTGCCGAATCGCCCCATCATCCATACGAGTCGAGTTGCGGATATTCGGAACAGGCTCTAACGTTTCCACACTTTCATTTTTTCATCCGATTTGACACATTATGTATTGAGTCCACACTCCCAGGACCATCCTCGGAAAATTTAGAGAAAATCCAAACGGGAAACTTCGATCAATGTTGCCGTCTTCCTGGATGAGCGAAAATCCATAATTTTGTGCAAGTCGATCGCAGAGTCAATTTCTTTTGTTCATCTCTAATGACAGCATATTTCAGGAGGAACGCCTCCTGGGACCCTTCTCTAATTCTGTAGATAGTCAATGGTGGTGGCCTTAAAACAATAATGGAAAACATTACGCATTCGTGCCCTTTCATGTTGCTGAGCAGTGTAGCAAAGTGAAAGAGGCTATGAAAGAGCTTTGCTACCATCAATAAGTAATTTGGCTGTCAGGGAACTTTTGAGATTTTGCTCTTAATAATAATCATTATCATCCATTTACCTGTTGTAGTTTCTGGAGTGCGGTTATCAATCGATATCATCCCTAATGAATTTTTTCATTTGATTTCCAACGAGTCTGTACTTTACAGAGTAACCGTTACTTTCATTTTTGTTTAGGGAACAGTCCACCATATGCTGAAGCTTTTTTTAACAAATCCAGATATTTTAGTTTCTATGAAAACTCTTGTATCAGCGTACTAAGAAGAAATAGTGTTTCATGATCCAACTGCGTTCATGGAAAATTTATTAACAAATCCTCAACCAGCCACCATAGGCCCGTGGAAACTTGAAACTGATTGTAAGTATTGCATTCAACTTTTAATACCCTTTGTGAGCTACCGTTTCATTATTACCAAACTTGTATTTTCGGGGCTGGAGTAGAAAAATTTACTTTTTCATTGTAACTTTTGAATTAATAATTTCGAAGAAAGACCATCTCCTTTTTTTTAAATTTTTCAGAAGAGCTAAAAAACTGCTCGGAAAGTGAATCTCGAGACTGCAGGTTTGATGCTGTGTATGATAGTAATGAGTAAATCCAGAGCAAAACCAGATATTTAAATGAATACTGGAACTGAAGGATAAAAATGGGGATGGCCCTTTTTTTATATTATTTGCAGTTTTCCATGTTTAATTCTATAATCTTCGCATATATGTAAGGAATTTTCTATTGCGCTGAGATCTTTCCTGAAAAATATTATCACCGTGTCGTGTTTTTTCTGTGCCAGTGCCAGTGAAACACACATTATTATGTGACAAAGCACATCGACGGTGCAAGTCGGCAATCACATAACTCGTTTGCGGTGTCTGAAAATCTCTGCCTCTTTGTTATTTTTTTAAAGGAGAACAAACTGACATCATTCCTTGAAGTTTTTGCAGAATTTTCTTTGCACAGAGAAGAAAATTCACGGCAGTTTTAAAGAATTAGCTTCGAGTAGTTCTCCGTTCAAAAAATATAGTATGACAGGAAGTCTGCGACGTTGAAAACCGAGTTATGTGATTGCCCACTTACACCGTCGACATGTGAAATCAAATTCAAAAGGCAACATTTTTACTTACTTGCTTTGTATTGTTAGAACTAGGTACTGAACAATGGAGATGTTGCATAAGTGAGGAATTTGCGATTTGACTATTGATTCCAATGTGAAAGTTCGCAAGAAACACGACTGTGCCACTGTTTTTCTCTGAAATCAACTCCCAAGCTCAATAAAAGCTCTCAAGTTGAGGCCAAAATAAAGGGGATATCCCACGCTATCCTGAGAGTCCACCTCTACATCAAGACAAACTCTCCATGCAAAGATAGGGAGCAAACATTAGCAGTGATGCCGTGTTTTCAGTTTCAGAGTCCTCAAATAAAGTGGCAGCCCTGTCAATGTATTGGCTCCCTATCTTTGCATGGAGAGTTTGTCTTGATGTAGAGGTGGGCTCTCAGGATAGCGTGGGATATCCCCTCCATTTTGGCCTCAACTTGAGAGCTTTTTTTGAGCTTGGGAGTTGATTTCAGAGAAAACCAGTGTCACCATCGTGTTTCTCGCGAACTTTTACATTAGAATCAACAGTCAAATCGCAAATTCCTCACACATGCAACATCTCCATTCTCTGTCTAGCTGAGAATGATAGGCAAATCTAAGGAACACAGTAGCTTGTCAGTAAAGATAGAAAGTGTATTTCAACAACACTTCAGGTTGACTTCTGGTCTCTCTGGTGATAGCTCCTTTTCGAAATTATTGAAAATTGAACCCCCTTGAATGATATCTCGCAAGAGAACCAGTCGTAAGCTTTTAGGGACTGGTTTGCGTATCCATTAAGAGAAGATTCCTTTCGGAGAGTAAGTTTGTCAAAATTTTGAAGATGGCCCTTTTTTGATATTATCAAGTATTTAAAAATCCCCGATAATGTATTATTTTTTAAAAGAGAACCAATATTTTAAAGTATCTCTTTAAAACTATCTGTGAATAGTTATGAATGAGTATGGGAAATTTACAGAAAATGTAAAAAAAAACTGTACTTGGGCTAGTTTCCTCTGAAAAAAAAGGGACACGAGAGTGGAGATTAGTAATGTCACAATCAGAGTTCCACATTTTTTGACCTTGGCCATCAATATCTAGTTAGCATGAAGCAAGAAGGGATGTAAATGAAGACCTTTTGTATCAAAGGTATGATTATGAAATGGACCTAAGAAGATTAACCTAGAGCGAAGCCCAAGCTGCAAAATTAAATGAATTCTTTACTGTATCTGGAATGTTCATCTTTTAATATTATTCGTATCTTGGTTTTTTTTATTTTCAATTGTTAACTTAAAGTTGCTTTAAAATTAATTTAGGTGACTCTAATTCTGATTTGTTTTAGTTGATGAAAAGAGGGAGAGAATCCTTCAAGCCATTTTAAATGCCAAAAAGAAGATTAGACAAGAAATTAGGGAGTACAAGGACCGTCTTAAAAATGCTAAAGAAACAATCACTAAATTCAAGAATGAAATTGGTACTTAAACTTCAAAGCGATAAACCAGGTGAGGCAACTGTAAATAATGAATTAAAAAAAATTTCCTGTAAATAAAGTTCCTACTTTTATATAAACTCAGCTTCCTTAAGATTTTTTTATGTAATCTTTTTCCCTTAATCATCATAAAGAACAAGGCCTCATTTAAATTCTCTCTGGTATTCCTGCATTGAAGTAAAATTGAGGGGCTTGGAGATCAAGGCGCATTAGTGCAGTCTTTAAAAGTTGAGATATTAACGATTTCAAGTGAAACTAGTCTTGATGCATATTCTATGAAAAATTCGCTCCCAAATTCCTATTTTTAAACATCATAAAGTCAGTTTGAACTTTCTTTCTGCCTTGAGGATTCATGTAATTTCGAAACTTCTAACAAGTATATTATGAAATAGCAAAAACTGCACTTATGCTGTGCCTTGTACTTTAAGCCCCTCATTTGTCATTATCAAAAATGAATTGGTCCCAGGTGGTCAATGGAAACCTCTTAAACTACTTTCTTCGAAACGAGCAGAATTATATTTTGTAATGGACCAGTAAACAAGGCAAAAATTGAAGCGTTCTGATACATGGCTTTTATCCAAAACACGTTAAACACAACTTGCACAAAGGGACTTACTGAGATCAACTCCAAACTAAGATATCAACGTTTTTAGTTTACATTGGTTACAAGAATTTTGAATTCCCCGCTCACAAGAAAAACAATGGTCTACTTGAATCAAATCGCACATACCACAACAGTTTCGGCAGGCTTCTTAATCAAGCCATCTTCCTTCCTGCCTTGTGTTGTTCTAGGTGTTAACTACGTGGGACAGCTAAGCCGAAGATCCAAAATCAAGGTTGCCATCTTTTCATACCGCAGAGACTGTTACAGTAACCCTTACTGCGCAATTTGTCTCAACTAGACTTTAATTTTTCCATGAGCACAAGGTTTGAATTCAAGCATCAAAAAATGTTAGACAGATTAATTAGAGTTAGTTTCATCAATTTCTGTTGCGCGAATCGTGTTCTAGGTAAAATTCTTGTTACGATATGTATTAGAATGTGATAATTTGTACTTTCTAAACTGGTCCATTAGTGGACTTGCGGCAAATTGTGGATTTACTGATTTTCAACTTAGCATGGCAGCATACCACTGTGACCGCCCCCTCTTGATCCACCAATGCTTCAAGTTTTGAAAAGCTCAAAAAGTTAGCGATTATAACTGTTGTCAATTTTCAGTTCAATATAGGTTGATTAAAGCTAACAGGTTTAAAGTTACCCAACAGGGTTATGTGTGATCAAAATCAACACAATTTCAATTGCATTTTCCTCAACAAATAGTGCCTTGTAGAGCCACCCTTCTACAAAATGCTCTTCAATTTTTACTCACCTCCTCCCATCAAAAAAAAAAAAAAAAAAAAAAAAAAAAAAAAAAATCGAATTTGAAAAACACAAATTAAATAAAATTGCATAATTTTTTAACATATAATTTAACATTAACAATATCATATGATACCTCAATAATAAAATTTAACAAATCAAAAATACATCATCAACATCTCATAGAATGATCTAACAAAGACAGTGGTAGGTGACATTTCTATGGAATGAACTTGGGGAAAATAATTATGTGTTGTCATCGTGGCTTGGAGCTTAAAGAGATTTTTTTCAATGAACATAAGAGTTACATAATAATACTACAGCACAAGAGTTGTTGAAAAAATTAAATTAATCTCGTTCATAACAGGGTCATTTTAAATCAAGTGAAATCAGCCGCTCAGAAGCATTATGGTAAATAGATTTACCACATCACGACGCATCTTACGACTTTAAGTTCCAAACTATTGAAATTTTTTCTTTGATCTTTTGTTTGATATTAACTGCTAAGGCTTGTGGAGAAAAGCTACTGGTTTTTTTGGGGTCCAGGGGCTGGACAAAACAGCAAAAACAACAACATCTCTGAACTTTCCTGCGTTTAGTATTTGGCCTGACCTATTTGACTGGCTTAGAGGTGACCAATCTCAAATAAGATGCAGTTTACAGCAATAAAGAACGTCTAGAAATGATGAAATTTCAACTTTTTTTTCCCCCCCTTGCAGGATGACAATACTTCCTCTACCCTAGGGGAGCAATAGAGTAAAAATTTAAGCAAAGCTGATTGGCATGATGCAAAAAGATGAATACTGCATTGGATTTTTGTAGTTTTCCCCAACATACCCTGTCAATTGTAAAGTTGAGTTGAGGCTAATAAGAATGAAAATATTAAAACTATTAAAACAGCAACTCTTGAAGAAGTCGCGATCAGTTGAAAGATGCTACTACAGATTTTCAAATTAACCTACTTTGGAGAGCTTTCTTATTGAAAAGACTAAAATAGAATTTATACAAAATACGATAGCCTCTGGATTATCCGGCTTCGTATTATCCGATCGATTTTGCAACCATGTAACTATGTACGCATTCCGATAAGTGAGCCAATCCACGGAGAAGCGATCGCGCGATAGCGTCAAAGGTCAAAATGTGCACAAGAGAACGCATGATTGTGTGAATCATCAGTATTAACGTGTCCTTTAGCCGGCTTCATAAAGAGTTTGTGCCTGAAGTTGAGAAGTTCCTTGAAGAGAAGAATTTGCCGAGAAAAGCGCTCCTTCTAATAGACAATGCACCCTCTCACCCCCCAGAGCTCTGAGACTTAGCTGAAATCATGGAAACCCTTGTTGGACCATGTCGTCGACTTTGAAGCCCCTCCAACTGACGAAATTGATCAACAATTATTAGCATTACTACAACAACTACCCAGCGATAAGGTGACTGGAAAAACCCTTGATGATTGGCATCATCAACATGGTCAGCGAAGAGCCAGACGATACTTCCGAAGAAAATACGGGAGACAGTGAACCAGCCTGTGTTTCCATTCCACACTCTCAAAGATACAAGTCTCTAACAGATGCGCTCAATTACATCGCTGAGCAATCGGAATCAACGGCAATCGACATCAGTTATTTACAATGCTGGCGGGATTTGGCATCCAAAAAACAAGTGGATTCTAAAAGGCAGAGACCGTTGACTGCCTACTTCAAGCCCGTTTAAGTTGGTATGTACATGATGTAAACATAATAAGAATACTGTGGTATTGGTTCGTGGTGTTTGTGTTTCCTATTATTATCCGGATTTATTTTTATCCGAATCGGGCCCGACACCAATTAATCCGGATAATCCAGAGTCTACTGTATACTCGAAATGGGGAATGGTAAATTGTTTGAGTTCCAACCAATTCATAAACTGACAAAATTGTTTATGCATATACTTAGATTAAGCGTTCATTGGAGAGACATTTACAATGTTTTCAGAGGCTTTAATTACACCCTCATGCCACTGTTTAGTTACAGCTAAAGCGAATTATAGCTCATGCTTCATGGATGACTTTACTTTCAACAAATCTGGAAAATTTACGTTCAATAAATGAGTTGAGAAAGTGCCACCATCATACTTTTTTAATACGTAACTAGTTGCTAGGATATCAGCATGAGTTCCTTTTGAGGAAAAATCATTCTCAAGAAAGAATTAAAAGGGCACCAGAATTGATTGGCATCGAATAACAGCAGAATTTGTTCCTCTCCACTATTGAGAGCCAACTTAGATCTTATGATATTTTACCTAAAAATAAGAAGAGAAGAGAAATAGTTAGAATTCATTCAACATAAAGTTGCTTCAAAAGCAAAAAATTAGGATACCTGAAGCGACCCTGCATGGGGAACCAAAGGTATTCTGACCTGGCTAAATTTCATTGTTATTCAATATTATATTCTTTGCGACTTTCTAAGCACAATGAATTTTTAAACTTAAAATTTCAATGTGCCAAGGTCGAGACAAGCAGGGCTGAAAAAATAATTTTTTTGCCTTTTTACAAGTGTTTTCCAATAGAGCTGTGGGATTCCTGGTCTGTGCGTAAAGATGATGCGCCTCACTCTGTTATCATTCGGAAAATTTGACTATTTTTGTCTATCTCTTATCTCCCTGGCCAGCAAGGAAACAAAAGCTCTCCTTGCAGACCAGTCGGATGTTTCATCATATCTACTTAATATTGCGTGAAAAAATGCAGAAAAATTCACTGTCTGGCCCTGCTTTTCTTGAGCCTGATACATAGAAGGTTTGAGTTTGAGAGCTTATTGTGCCCAAGAGATCGTAAGGAACATTACATCAAAAAACAGAATTTAGCACATACTGAGGTACTTGGTTTTCTAGATAGGATCCCTTTTGACACTGAATTTGCAAATTAATGTTGAAGTTCTGTCTTGTTTCATTTAGTTTTATTTGTAGAGACATAACGACGGTGAAAGTCGGCAATCTCATAACTTGGTTTGCGACGTTGCAGACTTACTGTCGTACTTTATTTTTTGAATGGAAAACTACTCAACAGCAATTCTTTAAAACTGCCGTGATTTTTCTTCTCTGTGCAAAGAAAATTCTGCAAAAACTTCAAGAAATGATGTCAATTTGTTCTCCTTTAAAAAAATAACATAGAGGCGGAGATTTTCAGACACCGCAAACGACTATGTGATAACGGACTTACGCCGTTGATAAGCTTTGAATTGAGTATCGACACCAATACTGACTTTGATGGATCTATACCTCTAGAGGAAAATCAAAGGAAATTAGTGAGTGTCTTCACAAAATAATCGATTGATTAATAGAACTGCTTCACTACTTTTGAGGCAGGGAAGTAGATAGCATTTTAAGAACTCTGAAAAATTACTTGCGACGTAGGAATAAATGCAAGAACCTAAAAACCTCATTTGAGCAGCATACTCATTATTAATAAAGATCTATGAAAACAAACTAAAATAGAGGAGAAAGAGGCTAAAAAATATTTACTGGAGGAGAGGAGCCTCAAGAAAACATGAGGTCAATTACAAGAATTTAAGAAAAAACCTGAGGAACTCAGCTGCTGTGTGCCCCTGCCTGCCTTTACTGAATCATTGTCTTTTTCTGCCGTGCTGAGGAAGAACGCTGTATGAACATTCCAGAATTGCCAGATTTACTTCGATAAAATGATTATTTTTGAGTAGAGTTATAAATAGCTTTCCTTTAAATTTTCAGAATCTGTAGGTGAAATTACGAATAATATCTGAAAAAATTGTGAGAAAAATAGTCATAAGTTTACCAGAAAATTCGCGTTCTATGAAAGGAAATTTGGCAACGCCTGAAGGTTTATGAGGCGTTCTTTCTTAGCACAGAGGTCTTGATGTGTGAGACTACCAATAGTCAGCCATTAATTCTTCAAGTTCAAAACCCACAACCATCGAGAAGATAATTCTTGCTTATTACAAGCTGGCCATCAAAATTACTGTTTCTGCTAGATTGCCGATTAGCTTCGTCAAATCCGTGCTTCCCTCCTTAATCACAATGCAAAGTGTTAAATGGGTCACTTGCGCTAGTCTCAGAATTGTATTTTGATGACATCAGATTACAGATTAGCAAAAAATGACAAGATCTGTCCAAAACCCAAGTTTCCTTGTCCAATACCAGCGGAGATATCCCTCTTCAAATAGCATGGCGTATGACGTCATCCATCACGGTAGTGCATACTATAGTTTCTTCCACCTTGGTTTCATCCGTGATTTAAGTAGAGCTACCAATACAAATGTGTACATCACTAATTGATGAATCAAAGGTGGAAGAGACCATAGTGTAAGCTACCGCAGTGGATGACATCATACACTGTGTTTTTCAAAGGGCAATATCTCCGTTAATACTGGATGGAAGAACTAAGCATCTGGACATTTCTTATACTTTTCGCTCATCTATAAGCTTAAACAATCAAAATGCACTTCTGTGACCAGCGCAACTGACCCATTACAAAGGATTCACCTCAATTAGTAATTTTAAATGACGCAATACAAAAAGTTAGCGTCACTGACTCATTGTTAAGAGTCTGGGTAATACTTCTGGTAACGAGTCTCCGTTGAAGGCACCAAAATCCATACTTTTAATTAGCAGGTTTTTAGCTAATACAGGTCAATGGACCGCCACATCAGTAAATTTACCCACGTTTGGTGTATTGATAATAATAAGCAGGAAAAATCTCAGTGTTTAACATGACTGGAGCAAATTATGATCTTCAAATGCAAGATTTGATTAATTTCTGAGGCAGTCAAGCTGCATGGAGGTCTTACCAGTAAGTACTCCAGCTGCAGATTTTGCTGTAGTTGTTGATCCTTGCTCTTTTTCCAGCTGACGTCCTAGATACTCCCTGATATAAAACAAAAGTAAAAAATTAATGACATAATTAATTAAGAAAATTCTACTCCTTAAGTGTGTGCAACAGGTATAATCCTGGACTCGAGGCAAAATATTTATATTCGCATGCAATAATCGTTTACCATTAACATGGATCTAATGAAAAACTAATACAGTGCTCTCTGTAGGGGATCTTAAGGGACCTGAAGATTCATCTGGTATAGAGAGACACCTACTGGACAGAGATAATACAGAACATGTATACATGTATACATGCACATATGTATACATGTATTTAATACAGGGAAAGGCAGGTGAATTTATCTCATAGAGTACATAGAGTCGTAATGTAACTGGGAGAGCTGGCGCCACTTTTAAGCATTTTCCATGTCCCGAATTCCGAGACTCCTGTGTGACGCCGGGTCACTTTTTCGATACATAATCGATTGTTTGCGATACACGGGTACCCGGCCATCCGATGACAACAACAACAACAACAACAACAACAACAACAAAGGAGATAGGGATTACCATGTACTCCACACCGCCATTTTGGATCGAAAATGTATCGAAAGAGCGACCCGAACTCGGCGCACACCGGGCTCGGAATTCGTCGAGCAGAACATGGCGCCAGCTCTCCCAGTTACATTACGACTCTATGTACTCTATGATTTATCTGTTGCTGAGTTTTCTGTTACAAAGAAAGAGAATTGCAGAAGATTGGACAAAAAAAGAAAAAGGAAAATAGTTGACATGATTGGCAAGTTATATACCCCATAATTAGCTTATATCTCTTTTGTTAAGGTGTATAATAGTTTAGTTAAAGACAAACCAATATTTAACTCAAATCATTTTTCACAACAAAAAAAATTATCATTTAATTACGTCATCTTTGATTGAGCTAGAAATTAAAATAAATGCTGAAGTGCTAGGAACTTTGCTAAATACAATTTTATATTTCCTTACCCTCACCTCTAATACTTAAAACGAGTTGGACAGTTTTTCATAAAGTGCATTATGACAAGCTCGGTATCCATGCAGCTTTGATGTAATCACCTGTGTCACTCATGATTCGAAATGAAAGAAAAAGGAGAGAATATGAGGAGCCGAAATGATTAAAAGACTGGTCAATATTAAACGTTGGCTTCCTCGGCATTAAACAACGGGCTTCCTGAATATTGCAGAAATGAATTCAACGAGTTTAATAATAAAACCACGTGGAAGAACAGAATACTTGATTTCTTGTTGATGGAGAAAATTTTCTGGGTTAAGGGTTTAAAATTCTGCACTCAAAGAACACAGAGATGTTCCTTCAAAGAGAAAACTAATAATTGGCTTTAGTCTTTGAGACAATACAGCCACCGCAAATATGAAGTATTTTCTCAAATAGGTACTGGGGTCACTATAAATTAATCATTTCCCGAAGCATCACCATCACTCTCCAGATCACTAAAATGCAAAGGCCGCTCACAGGTCTAATAAAAAGGAGTGGGAAAAGAGAGAAACGCCAAGATTTGAATAGATGGGAAGAGCACAAAGTTTCCAGTGAAGGGCGCGTATTTGAAACTTTTGGCATCGACGGTGTATTGCCAGACAATTCAATATTGTTTTAATTTTGCTTTAAAACTTTTGCGCATACTTCCATAAAACAGAAATTATTCTTGATGACGGAAGAAATATTGGGCAAAATTTTCAAGTGATTCTGTTGATTAATTTTTCCATAAAAGATTGAACAAGTTTAAGATTTGGCAACATGGTGCCTAAGCACAATTGACGCTGGCAATACTTGAGTCAGAAGATGAGGATAAGACTAAAACTTAGCAGTGAATGGTGACAAATGATGAAGAGTTTTGGGCGGATAACGACAATTCTCCTCAGGTACACACAGCATCGAAAGCTCAACGCACTATCACATCATTTTTTCATCCATGTTAATCAGGTGAGTTTTATTCATTTTTTTCATACGTATTTTATGTGGTTTTACATGTTTTTAGGCGTTTATTATTATTACAGCGTTTTCAGTATCCAGCACAAGCTCCCGCCATAATTTATTGGTAATCAAAATATTACTGTAGGTAAGACTTCTGGATTTTGTTAAAACGAAGAACAAGACAGCAGGTACAAGATATTCATTCATCATTTGACTGATTCAGATAATTTTATCTTCATATGGGACAGGGTTCTCTGAAACTGATCCAAGCCTATCCTTTCTTATTAAACATTTGAGAGGATGTGAAAGGGCTGCCTGAGCCCAGAAAATTAAAAATTTGAGGGTTTCAAAAGAATAAAAGCAACAATGGAACACAATGAAAACACAACTACGGGGGCCTGAAAGGGGAAGGGGCTAAAACACCAACTGCACCATCAAAAAATCATTGAAAAATACAAGCCTGTAACAAATTACCGCAAAAAAATATTAAGGAGCTGTAAAAGTCCAGGTGAAGAAAGTAAAATTTTCTCAAATTTATGGTTTAGGTTCCACTTCTTCAAATAAGTTGGTTCCTCGTTATTTTAATGTCTGTGCAAGTTTTTCTTTGAATTCGCTCGAGAAATACAATTTCCTCAAATGATGTTCTGTTTTAAAAAAAAATTAAAAAATTGGGCAGCCAGTAGTGAAAGCTTGAAAAACAGACAATTTTGGACACTCTTGATAACGCAGTACAACGCATAGACATAACGGAAGTAAAAGGGCTATAAGACAATAAACGGAGAGTAAAAGGGGCTAGAAATTGTATATTTCATTGAATATTTATAAAATCTGTTGAGCAAAATATTTCAAACAAAGTTTTGAGGTACTGAAAACGGGTGAGAAAACAGCATTGAGAATTTTCTTAGGTGCACATACCACAGCATTTGAAAAATAATGCATTAGCAATAATTCCATTGTTGATTCGTTTAAATAATTTGCACGTGCTATCATAATTCAAGAACATGGTTATTGCAGCTGGCATCGATGACTGATCTACAAAATTCAAACATTGCTATAGGACATTGCTTAGTTACCATTAAAAATACACATTGAGCAATTAATATAATGTAATGGGATGGAAATATGGAATCAACTGATGGCCTAACAAAAGAGAACAAATCAAAATTAAAAATCTTATTAGAAACGACTTTAAGTTTAAGGTATAGCATAAAATAATCAAAAAAGAGTTGCATACATCAACAAGAAAGCAGAAGTATTCAGACAGTCGTTCGAATAATTTTTTGGTTGCAGATTATTCATAATAATCAACAATTATTTTCTTCTTTACTGCATACCTATCCAGAAAATAACTTGTAAAAAGATTAACATTGATACCAGCAATTGCTTGCAATGTAAAAAGCTTTGATCAAAAGAGCATGGAATAGGGAATGATAGAGAGGAGGAAAGCAGGGAAGCAGGGGAAAGGAAGAAAATTTCATACTTTCCTTTTCTTAGAAACTATCAATGCTAGAATATAAGAGGGTCATCCAAAACGCAAATATTAATTTATATCTTCCAAAGTAAAGAAGATGACTCAAATCGGTAACAAAGTGTTAATCAGAAACATTCTCTACTTTAAAGCACGCCTAAAATTTTGACAATTGGTCAATACGATTCCCAGAAAAGACTACCTGTAATGGAATGGATACAGAAAGACCATCATTCCTTGGCATAGCAACCCTTCAGTCAAATGTTAACCTCTATACAGTAAGACCTCCATAAATCCGATTTTACAGGACTGACGAATTGATACATTAAATCGCAAAATCCATTGATTTGAATTACTTGAAGTCCTAGAAGGGACCAGAAGATCAATCCATTAAATTGCGATCCGATAAACTGAAGTCTTAATGTACCTTGTTGAGAAGCTGAAAGAATGCCCATCTGCTTTAATGTCCATTTATAATTGATAGCTTCCAAGAGGAAAAAAAATAAAATCCTTAAAAATACATTTTCATATTCTACTCAAGGCTTAAATGTACTTCAAGGCAAAGAGTATACTGAAAAAATAGTGTATTTTCTTTGGAAAGAAAATACACTAAAAACAAAAAATAGACGGGAGAAAATTTTACGATAAAATACATGGCATTTCTTTGAAGTCTATTCTTAAAAAATTCGAGAATCAGTGACATCAGTAAAAAAAAAATTAGGTTGAATAAAAAATGACTGATCGAAAAGTTCCACATCAAGCAAATCATTCTACTTCAGTGGAAAATTACCAAACCCATGAGCGCTGCGTTTGTTCGCCAGATAAACATAGATGATGGATTGAAGAAGTAGAGAGAGGAACTTACCAGTTATGAACCATTAACTTTTGAACAGCCAGCAGAGCTTCATAACGAACATTGGGATCTTTGTGAGACAAAAGTTGCATCAAAAGTTGTTTTCCTCCTAACTGTTCAATGACACTGTAAGATAAAAACAATGACTATACAGAGAGAGGTTGTGGAAGCTAGAGAAAGTAGAGTGGTCTGATGTAAGCATTACAACGTATAACAAGTGCTGTCAGAACTATATATTCTGGCAATGGATGCGTCTATGTTCAGTGGTAAATGGTGTTGAGCTTTTCAACATCAGCTCTAAAATTACACACCCTATTCCAAAATTTTAGGATGTAGATCATTTCAAGCACTGAGCAAGCAAAATCATTACTCTCCTGGATCAGGCCTTTGACCTTCCAGAAGTTAGAAGAGTGATTCCGCTCTACCTGGTTCTTATAGAGGGCTGTTATCTCCTAGGAATCGCCGGTGATCATTACAGCGTTTGATCAGCTAGGCAGTTAACAAAGAGTACATCCAGTCGTCAATTACATAAACTCTAAGCTCACTCACTTTTTATGGACTAAAGGACATTGTTTCGGAGCTGCACGCTCCATCTTCAGCTTCTTCACGACTGATCCTTGTTGATTAATTCCAGCAGTCCATCCTCGATTTCATCGAAGTTGTCATTCATCAAACGGTTAGAATGTCAGAGGATGTAAATCAAAACTTCTCAGACCAATTGTTTTTAAATCTTGATTTAATTTAAAAGTTGTCAATTGTTACTTACGGTTTGCCTTGCGGGTAGTGACGGACGTATTCACCAACATCAAAGGATGCAACGCTGAGCACCAAAGCATCCTTGGAAGTATCAAGTAAATGGACCAGACAGCAAAGAAGCTCATAGTTGTGGTCATTCAAACTTGCTGCATTTTCTCTCCAGAACTGAGCAGACCGGTGGACTGGAGACCACTCTAATCGCCCACATTTTACTTCAGAGGCATATCCATCAAAAGAACTATAAGTAAAAATGAAAAAAATTATTTCAAATTACAGTATTAACTTCCTTGATAATAAATACCACACACACTACAGACAATGGTCTTCCAAAAATATATCGTAAATTATCACTCTTTAAGGTGGAGAAAATGTCATTAAGAGACTTCGTACTTCAATTTAATGATATATGAGCTACTCTACTGTACTAAGGAGAAACACCATATGAATATTCAAGAGTTGCCAAATTTCCTTTGATTAAATGTTCATACTTGAGAAGATTTATGAATATTGTCTCTTAGAATTTGCAGAAAACTGAGGTCCGAATTGCGGATAAAATTCTCTGAAAAATTGAGTAACAAATATTCACATATTTCTTTGTATTCTATTAAAGGAGCTTTGGCAATGGCTCAGCATTCTTCTTTGACACGGTAGTATTTTTTGCCTCCATTCTTGGCAGATGATAACTTCGGAATAACCTGTTGAAAATTTTACAAAGCAAGTTTGTTGATCTAAATCATGTTTCAACAGATTATTCACCAATTTCATGAATCATCACTAGGCAAAAAGTAATTAATGATTCCCAAAATGACTTTAACTCTATAAAAGGATGGAGAGTGCAGCGTCTCTAAAAATGTTGTCTCTGGCTTAACCCTTGCTTTAATGACCATTGTTACACACATGGGTTACCAAACCGGACTTTTTTGAACCCACATTTAAAATACATAAATTTTACAGGTTATACTACAATTCTTAATTTTTTCCGAGGTGCTTCACCACAGGGACACACTTCTCCCCACCCATAGTTCTCCTGCAAGAGGTGGTGTATGCAACCACTAGGGAGAAAGACCAGTAAATACACCCACTCACTTGAAGAATGCAGAGTACTTCAGTGGGAGAGAAAATAGAGTTACCAGATACCTTAAATCTTGAACAGATCAATTTTTAGTTGAGAAACTGAACATCTTCTACAATGTCTTCATCATCGAATTTGCATTGCTCCAAAATACTCAGCTGCTTTAATACTTTACTCTGTACCATTGCAATACAATGTTCCTTTGCAATATTCGGCTCTTCTGGTTTTTCTATTAAGTTCTAAAAAGCGAACAAAGCAAGAAAAAAAAGAAATTATTAATCATCTCTGAACAGGGAAACACACCTTCAAGTTGTTTAGGCTATATTGTTTCTTCTTTGAGAAACAATGAGTTGACACTTCAGGTTTTTGACAATTTTTTATTGGGGGAAGGAGGAGGAGGGGCGGTTAGTCATCTTTCACCAAGTTGAGGGGTGTCTGAAAAGTCATGTCACCAACCTTTGCAAATAAAGCCAGCAAATGTGGATTATGAAAGCTTGGCAATCACTTCATTGGCTTTGAAATGCTACTTGGTTGAGCTCTTTTGGTCAGAAACTCACTGATTTATGGCAATTTTTAGGTAACATGTTCGATTTAGCGGGGGTTGACCGTATATAGAAATTTTCTGCTACTTGCAACATCTGGAGGTAGAGTTTCCCAGTTTGTTGATTATACTTTCCTGGATACCTTGTAAGAAAAAATAAGAGAGTCAATCAAAACACCGCATGAGACCGACTGATCATTTGCAATAACACACTAATGTAAAAATTCCCTGACTTTAAAATGACAACCGCAGTGAGACCAATCCAGAATCATCCTATTATGGAATGCCCCAACTAACCCTAACTTGGCTAATTCCATTCAATTCACAGGCGATTCCATTTGGAGGGAAAGAGACAGAAAGCACAAGAGCAAATTATTTTTTAGCCTGCACCACCAACATTCCTATGACAAGTAGACGTCAATTTTTACGACATGCAGGCAAAAAAATTGCTGAACTCGAATCAACGAACTTTTTCCCCTCTTGTTTTTACTTCCTCAACTTCTTACATTTAAGAGGTGAGGGAAAGAAATACTGATTACTTTCCACCTTACATTGACACAAACAATCCATATCTGAACTTCTGCCGATTTTCACAAAGAGGTATTATATGCATCTCCCATGAGAATTGGACCCAGAGCGGAATCTTGTCATACCCTCACCTTTTGTAAAGGAAGGTTACAGAAGTTCAATAATGGCGGAGTTTTTGATCCAGCCCCCAAGAAAAGGGGGGTCAAAGAAAAATCAACTTTTCGACATAACTTTTGAACGGTTGCAGATATCGAGTGGCAGAATCGGTTTTAATGGCGATTAGGAGTTGCAGAGCGCTACGGTACACTGGGTTAGTGGCATAATATAGATATACTTGTTCAAACTACTTGTAAATTAACCGAAGATGATGTCAGTGATAATCAAGATTTTGAAATTTTTTGCTTCCATTAAGTTTAGAATCAAATTTTTTAATTTTTACTCACTCTTCATGTTTTCTGTAAAAACATTAATAGTCTGTGATGAATGACTCTAACTAAATTAACTAACTAACTATCTGCAATCATTCTTAAAATATGATCAAGCAGGCATCAATGCTTTGAATGCACCCTCTGCGCAAGTGTGTAGGGCCGGCATGAAAGAATGGGTGGGTATAAAAGCCAACTTACCCTGAATACAGCCAAGATGATGCGGGTAACTTCTTCTCTCACAGAGTCACTGAGAATATCTGCTAGGATTGGAATGACGCCTAATCTGTGAATTTAAGAGCAACCAGCATTATGTTAGAGTGAAGGGAAAAAATTGAGGTAGCTTCATTTTCTTATTGTCTTCTCTTACTCCGCATGAACTTTTCTCTCAACCAGACTACACGATCAAATCATTTCCTTGTTAATCCCTTGATATTAGACTGACAGAGAACATTTTCCTCATTGTATACGGCCTGAAAAAGTTCTAAATTTAGTAACAATACCATACAGGACAGCAATTTGTTTAATACATTGAAATTATACTAATTAGTAACATATTAAACATTCATCCATATTCTAGGGAAGGGTTTCTGATTTATAATGAACCGCTCCCGCCTTTAAACTTGTTCTTTTTCAACTGGTCTTCTAGCCTGATATTTGAGTTAGAGGTACCATTAGGGTGCGGCTTATTTCCGTCATGGAGGAAAATCGACGAGGTCCGGGTGGCAATCGTTATATCTATGAAAATAATAGGCTGTAGGAAATTTGAGCCAATTTGAAGCTTTTTTAAATAGTGCTCAAAGGGATAAAAAATATGGGTAAAATTACATTGGTTTTAATGGGCAGAAAAACGCCTGATGAAAAACAGCGAAAATGCGTTTTACGGATCTAATATGCAAATGAAGAAAACCTGACCAGCTCTAAGAGAAGCATCCACGGGCCCTTTCAAAACGGGAAAATCATACTTTTGACCCAAGGGTGACGGTAGGGGAGATCACTCAAGTGCAAGATAAAATATATACACCAATTTCATTCTAGGCTCGAGAAATAGTATGAGGCAACATTGTAAAGGGCCGAGTATAGTTCTCAAGGGCTGAAACAACTTTTATACAGTATTTCTCATCAAGTTGTGAGATACATTTGCCTCTTCAACTTCGGAACACTTATTTTGAGTTTGATCTGAAAGTCTCAAAAGCGATCACTTAGCTGTGGGCGCAGCGCCTAAACAAAACCAACCAGCTACGTCATGACCCCGCTGTCCCCACTCATGGATCAAAAGTGTAATTTTCTCGTTTCCAATGGGCCCCTGGATGCCTCTCTAAGAGCTGGACAGGTTTTCTTCATTTCAGCGCATTTTAGATCCAAGAAATGCATTTTCGCAGATCAGGCGTTTTTCCGCCCATTCAAACCAATGTAATTTTGCCCATAGTTTTAATCCCTTGGAGCATCATCTAAAAAAGCTTCAAATTGGCTCAAATTTTATACAGCCTATTATTTTCATAGACAGAGCCGATTGTCACCCGGACTTCCTACATGATGGTCCCTAGCGAGGCATTTAAAACATTTATGGCATGATAAGGCTATCTGACCTGATATTTCAACAATTTAAAAACAAAATTCTTCTTCAACAGACAATTAACACTTTTAGACTTATTTGTATATACTCACTTGTTCATTTTTTGAGCAAATTTAGGGTTGAAAAGCAGTAACCGAAGACAGAACATAAGTTGGTACTGAATTTGGAAATTTACTTGTCCGGAGGCAAGGACTTTCAACAATGTTGAAGGCCCTCCAACTTTGATGAAAGCCAAACGATTATCATCAAGAACTACTTGCAAGCATCTTCCAACAAAAAGAAGTCCTCTCCCTAAAAGATAACAAATTCAATGGTCAAATACGTTCTTTGCAAACAACAGGTTGTGACAATTATAATAATAAATCGTTCTGGATGTATGTAATTCATAGGTTGGCTGCCCTTTTGGGCCCTAACCTTGTTTGCGCAGGCATCGGTGAAGGCCTGATGGATTTAATTTTCTGAGTTTCACACCTGTCTATACTCTTGCTGTACAGGTACTCTAATGATTACCAGCTATATACTAAAGATTTTGAGATCATGGGTTTGACAAAAATGATAGATCAAATCCTCATTTAGAGGTTGGTACCATTGCATTTACTGAAATACAGTATTTGACATATTTAAAATGAGATTTACAAAAGCGCTACAGAAGTCGTTTTTCAAGAGAACTACAGACTATCAAGGAAAGGGAACTACTAGAAGATCATTATTTTTTTTAAAAAAAAGCATATCTATGTTGAAAAAGTTTATAAGCCCCCTCAGTACATGTCTAGGAGTAAAGGGGACAAAATTAAGAAGGGCCAGCTCCACTGAGTTCATCAATCGAGACATCATGAATCTTCAGCCTCACATACACTTTCACCATCGCTGCTTGTGAGAAGGGTCTCTTCCTCAGCTATAATGGGGTCGTGCATTGAAAAAATCTTGAAAGACCAGCCAATTTTCAGCTATGTGGAGAATTTGTACAGAAATTTTGACAAATAACAGTCATGACCTAGATGAATACTAGGGGGCTACGCCCCCTGGCCGCTACGCGGCCCAACCCCCTGAGGGCGCTCCGCGCCGTCAATGGGCCGCTTCGCGGCCCTAATTTTACCCTCCTATCAGTGTTAGTTTTATTTTTACCCTAAAAAATTACGATATAAGGTATACTTTAATTTTAAACTTTACTTAAAATTACTTCGAAATTAAAAGGACGCGTTTTGGAATGACTGCTTGATGAAATATTGCGGTAAAACAATGAACAATGGTAAAGTCAAGTAATACTTTAGATTACATGAGTCGGGGATCGAACCCACACCGAGTCCACAGAGGACGCATTCGACGTCTTGGACGACTCAGCCACCTCTCGACTTGAAGTCGCAGGTGCGAATCTTGTGTAGATAAGTGTAGAGCTGATGCGCAGGCTACACAGCTACTGCGCAACCTCCTCGACCACTGCGCATCCTCCCGCGCATAGCGGTAGCAGTACCGGAGCATTCTGTATACTCAGTCACTTTTATAACGTGATTTTAAAAAAAACCTGGGTCCTTTTTCCAAAATCTGATTAAAGCGGGCTCATCTAGGGCCAATTACCTGTCGATTTACGCAAAAAGCATGGAAATCGGCCCGGTAGAACGCTCAAACGAACTATGACAAAAAGTATAAATTTACATTGTTTAAATGGGAGAATTCGCAACCTTACCACGTAATATAAAAAAACCTGGGCCATATTTTGAAAATCTGAAAAGAGTTGGCTTATCTAGAGACAATTGCCCGTCGATAGCCGCAAAAATCATGAAAATCGGCCCGGTAGAACGTTGGAACTAAGCGTTACCAGTTTCGCAAAATTAGGAGGTCTCGGAGCTTATAGTATAGATTGTCACAGAATCGTAACCTTGCAAAAAAAAAAATCCTGTAACTTGCTCAAATCTTGAAATACTGTCATGAAATTTGGTGCAGTAGTGCCTTATGGTATGCTGTATGGAAATATCAGTTTTCCAGAAGAACAACCTGCGCTCCCCCGCACCATTGTGCCACCTAGCTCCTTATTTATTTTATGTTATATCGTAGGAAATTAGCAATCACAGGAAATAAGCAATCATCAACAATCAGCATCGAGTGATGCAATTTTAAAAAAGTGATGTCTTTTTTTTCTCTCTCTTTTCTCATCAAAAATTTTGCTAAGAAGTAGAGACCGCCGGATCATGTGGCAAAGGCAAGATGCTTTAGAACTTTTTGCACCTGCAGAAACAGAATTCTGAGGACAACAGATGCATTACTGAATTAATTAGAAGTAATAGCAGAAAATCATTGATCCATTTAACTTACACTCAATTTTAATTGTCCATTCAACCGATTCAGGTAAAAGTAAAATCAGAGCTATTAAGTAAATTGGCAGATGGGTTCCAACAGGCAATCTTCGCAATTATTCTGGCAGACATATTCACAATGAATCCACCAGATCCATTTAAAAAGTTCAAAAACTGACCGCAAATAGGTTCTCGCTTCTTAGCACAATACTCGGCAAATATTTCAACTCTTGACCTGTCCTCCTGGATTTTAAAATACAGAAAATGTTATTATTAATTATAATAGAGCACACTTCACATCAACTGAGAAAACCAGTTTTCTAATGCAATACTCTGAATTTGAAATTCATTTCTTGAGCCTGCAACAATTTAGGAGAGATCTCTAACAGGTTTTGAACTAAAATATAGGAAAAAAAGAACAGAAAAAATATGAGCTGTTTGTCCTAAAAAATTATTCCAGTTCTCATTGACTAACAAAAAAATGTTACTTGATGAAAAATATTTATAACTCATACCTGAGACAAATCTATGGAGGCCAGTTTGGATAAATTGGTTGCTTTGAAGAGCAACTCATGCTCAGAGATATCCAGTGGCTCTGGCGCCATTTTGATATGTTTTTAAATCTGTGAAAAGGAGGAATCTATATTAGGAAGAAGACAACAAAATTCTTTGGGCTTCTTTTATTCAAGATTCTTTAAATCTTTTATTTTATTTTTTCAATATGATGGGCAGGTTTTTAATGTTGCAAAAGTAACCTTCCGAACATAACGCCACTCACTACGACACTAATCGATGTTTTGCTGACTACTTTTACTTGTGTAAACAGTCTATAGCAAATCATTTAGCCAGTCCTACAGTGCGGAGAGTGACACAGTAAGATTACCGCTGAAGTTGTCACCTCAAACAGGAGTTTAACTCCTCTCAAATAAAGTTTACAAAGATACAAGGTATATGGCAAAATGCTTTAGTTCTTGTTCTACATACCCACTCTACTGAATTAAAAACGGAGAATACACTGTAAACCGAAAATTAATATTCTTGAGTGTTGCACGATTCAAAACCAGAGGAGGTTGAAAGTGGAGAGTATATAAAATTGGTCAAACAACTTTATTCCTTCAAGAGGTAGGACAAACTTGTGTAAAAAATCAGAAGCGATACAGCTAACTTGAGGTAGAGGTGTCGTCAGCTAAGTTGGCACTTGAATACATATCGTTTGCAAGCAACTATATTGTAGTCATCCAACAGGAATTGAGGATTGACTAAGCTCACGATCCGGCTGCTGTCAATCTCGTATTGTTGTTGGACAATTGCATCGCAATTGCTTGTGAGTGGAATCTTAACAAGTGCCAACTTAGCTAATGCTGCCATTTTGAAGTTTTCAAATTTGAGAAAACCCACGATTAGATTTTTGCAAATATCTCCTCAACGGCTCATCCCACGAAAAAACAAAAAAACCAGTAGAAAGAACATAAAATTTCCTACCGAAATCACTCTCCCCTGTTTTATCTGGCTTACTTTGCTGGTCATAGAATTAACGTTTTCTTCAAAAATTAGCTTAAAGAAGGCGCATTTTTGCTGATTTTAGGAGAAACTTTGCTTTAAATCTCCAGCCACGATTATCTGAGAAAAAAACAGTTACGCTCATTGAAAAGAGCGTAAAATTTACTGCTGGAAAACATATCAATAGTTCCTAATCTTGATTATATTCTGTGAAACAGCAGTTTATTAGCTCGGCCCTTGAATTGTGACCATCTCCTCCGAGGCTCAAACTGTGTAACAATGTGGTAAAATAGTGCTGGGCCCACACTATATGGAGGGAGGGGGAGGGGGGGCCAAAAAGTTCAAACATTTTCAATCAGAGCCAACAATTTTGGGCTCTAATGAGGATCAAGAACATAACTGATGGGAAGAGTGTTCAGCTCAGACAGTTTGAATTGGACTATTAAGTTGAGGTTACAATGAGAGATCCATAATTTTGGGTCTTCTTATACTTCATCAGTAGATCACACTAGTCAGTGAATCCAACTGAAAATCTTGCAAAATCCAAGACAGCATCAAAGCACAAGTTCGAGGTACAAGTTCTGTACTGCAAGACGGTAAGTTTCGTATTAGTACTCATTAGAGCTCACTAGTTTTGATTCTAATTGAAAATTTTTGAATTTTGGGGCTTTTGATCTCACTGACTAGTGTGATCTACAGATGAGGTGTAAAAAAACCCAAAATAATTGATTTCTCGACGTTACCTCACCTTAATAGTCCAATGCAAACTGCCTGGGCTGAACACTCCCCCATCAGTTTCGTACTGATCCTCCTTAGAGCTCAAAAATATTGGCTCTGATAGAAAATGATAGAATTTTTTGGCACCACCCCCCATCCATATAGTGTGGGCCCAGCACTATTTTACCACATTGTTACACAGTTTGAGCCTCGGTTTTAGGTTTTTTCCTTCTTTTTTTCTTGTTTTGAAAATAGATGGTTACAATTTAAGGGCCGAGCTAATAAACTGCTGTTTCACAGAATATAATCAAGATTAGGAACTATTGATATGTTTTCCAGCAGTAAATTTTACGCTCTTTTCAATGAGCGTAACAGTTTTTTTCTCAGATAATCGTGGCTGGAGATTTAAAGCAAAGTTTCTCCTAAAATCAGCAAAAATGCGCCTTCTTTAAGCTAATTTTTGAAGAAAACGTTAATTTTATGACAAAAAATGTAAGCTAGATAAAACAGGGGAGAGTTTCGGTAGGAAGTTTCATGTGCTTTCTGCTGGTTTTTTGTTTTTTTCGTGGGATGAGCCGTTGCGGAGATATTTGCAAAAATCTAATGGTGGGTTTTCTCAAATTTGAAAAATTCAAAATGGCGGTGTCCTGAGCACCAGACAATTTTCCTGAAGTTTCTATGGGCATTTTTAGACTACTGTAGCACCGAGGAAACGAAAAAAATTGGTTTGGTTCGAAGGACAAACCAGAACCGGAAATTTGTTGTGTTGTGTAATCAAAGTAAAGTATGAAGAGAATGATGGACTGAAATTCAAATTCATTATTAGGATTTATTAAGCAATTCCAATTTTTGAGAGAATCAAAGCACAGAAAGGACACTCTTCAGTTGCAGTGTTTCAGAATCTTCACCAATTTTTCATCAATTATGATCAAGCAAATGTATGTAATTCGCTGAAACTCCTACTGAATATTCTTCATGAATATTGGCAAAAATAAGATGGAAGTCAATAGACGGAAAAACTGAATGAAAATCAAAAAGACTAAGACCTTTGACAAGTCCACAGCCAAGACCCCTTTCTTGCTAAATGCGCCAGGTAATTTCAGGCACGGTGACTGGTATTTTGCACGTACTATAACAATTTTCATTGTTTCAATTGTACCAATTCATACTAAATAAATAAAACATCACACAGTTGTGCAATATGGGCACCATCACCAGTTTTTGCACGGAACTAAAACGCAGAGGGAAGTAATTTAAGTTAATTAAATAAATATGTTTAATTTTAAAGACAAAGATAATTAATTTAATCATTTTATCAGTGCAATTGATATACTTTCGTTTAGTTATTCGTCTTTTAATTATATAACTAAAGACTACAGGTGGTAACCTAAACTGAGTTCTAGCATTGTGGCAATAAGTGGAAATTGTGATTTGAAGCACTCAAAGATCCTTTTTTTCTTACATGTTTTTCTGGCCCGAACAAGATCAGTTACACTTCTTAGACACATTGGTAGAGAACGTGATGCAAGTTTTCACCTAAAATACACCACTTTAATTACTTACCGAATGTCGAAAACTGACAAAATTAGAATGCTCACCTGAAAATACATGAAATTAAGCAGCTTGTTCACTTCAGGAGCTAATACTTCAACAGTCTTTTCATAGATTTCCACCCAGTTTGACTGCTCATTGGACTTCGGTTGTGGGATGGCTCGAGAGCAACATCACCACGTTGACAGCATGACCACTTGTTCCAAGCCATCTTCCAAAAGTTCATTCTGGAGCATAACAAATAGATATTTTACAGGATTGGTAGATTGACAACTTCAAATTCACAACATGAAAAAGCTCTGAATTTTCAAAACGACCAGAACCGGTGTCGATTAAGCTTCAATGAAAAAACCTATTGACTGTTTTCAGTGCAAATACTATAAAGGTTCAAAAATTGATACATTTACATTTAAAGGTCGATCTGCAATGGGTTCCTTGGATAGTTTGAAATCTTCAAAATTGAAATCAAGGTTCAAATGACCTTTCATCAACGAAATACCGTCAAACGGGGCTACTTGGGACGATTTTAGCACAAAAAAGCTTCTCCAAAACGAACCATACATTATTTTGCCAAACTTTTTTGTGCTAAAGGTAGTTCGTTGGTACGCATATCGAATTTTAAAGGAAAAAAAATTTATGCCCCCCCCTTATATTTTTTTTTTTCGATTTTCGACTGTCCCAAGTTACCCCGATACTCGGGGTAACTTGGGACACAAATGAAAATCAAGTGTTTGGCCCATGTTAGGCTCTTTCAGGGCAACATGGGACAGTAAACTGAATTTTTAAAAAAGTAAATTGAACATTTATCTATAAAATAATACAATTTTGGTAAATTTGAACAAGTCTTTTAAAGAATTAAGTAGGAAACAAAAATGGCATGACAGCCTTGAGGAACTTAAAGCTAATATTGAGGTCAAAACGTTTCAAAGTTATCAACTAAGAGGCACCTATGGCAGTTTGAGTAGGTAGGTACCAACCTTTAGTAGGTAAGTAAAGGTATGCATTAAGAAAAGTATTCTTTCAAAAAATTGCGAACATGTCTGTTAAGGGTTGATTTCGGAATTCCAAATTTTGTTGACGTCTTACCCTCTTACGCAGAGAAGCACCCTTTCGAATTGCTTTGACAGCTTTCTTCAATGAGTTCTGTGAGAAGTCTCTGTATGCCCGAGAGCCTGGTTTTCTTTTGTACGTCCGGACCATGTTTCTTGTAAAATTACGAAATACCTGTCATAAACAGATCAGTACCTACTTAACTGATAAAAACCTGAATATAACCCAGGAAATCTCTTATCTCAAAAGCACTGCCAATAGGTCCTCCCTCTTAGTCTGTAATGCAAGGTAGAATTGGAAAACATGGAAACGATATCACTAAAAAGGAGAAAATAGGGTGTCCCATGTTACCCAGCGATTCCTAGTTTTTTGGTTTTTTGGAAATTTTGGGGATGAAAACGAAAATTTTTGTAAAACTGAAGCAGACCCCATCAACAGAGGCACATTTGTGACTTACTCACATACAAGAAGTTTGCATGTGGTGGAAAGGTACTGAGATCCCCAGGAAAGTATAACGGTGTTCAAATATGACGAAAAAATATTAAAGAGACAAATATTTTTTTTAAAATACTTATTTGGGTTTCAAAATTCTTCTTGGTCATGAACAGCCATGCCGGAGTAATGTAGAATGAGGTTATGGCCAGAGAAAACATACATACGAAGTGTGTAAAAGAATTGCCGTATCAAGTTTCCTACCCCTGGTTATGGCATCAGAAGAACAAAAATAAACATTACAGTGCTACCACACACAACAACGCGAAAATTCCCTCGAGTGTCCCATGTTAGCCTGTAGTCCCAAGTAGCCCCGTTTGACGGTACATAATTAATGATTTTATTCTAAAATAGAAGCCTCTACCAATTTTCAAAATGTCTGCTTTAAGTTGAAAACACTTGCATGGAACTAATTTTTTGGATATGATATTTTCTGATCCTGCTGTAGCCCTGTAATGATGTAGGTAAGAGTAAAATAGTCAAATCATTTTTTCTGAGCCCCAATTTAAGCATGTTAACGGTAGTTCTTGATGTTATTCATTCCCTGCTAAAAACTTATGATTTTCTCTCATTATACTCAAAATTAGCTTGGAAAAGGAAGATTTTTCTAAGAGTCATAGAATATCATTACTTAATCATCCATTGAATTAAACAGATTAACGATGGTCAAGCAGCAGGAATGTGAAGCTTCCCAAACTGGCATGAACGGTAGCTTCTTCAATGTACCACCCATTGACGCCAGTGACGGACCCATTCCAGTCTTCGAAGTTGGTAACGAAGTTAGCTTGATAAATGACAGGGCATGGCTGAGCTGTGACACACGGTTGTTCATTAGGTAACCTAAGCTCATCTAAGGTGTTGACGTTGGATAAGGCATCAGTTAATGTTAGCTTATCTGCTGCCATTTAGAGAGGTTGACTCATTTATGCAAAAAACCATCAAAGACATAATGGTCATAGAGAAATGAATGGTTTTAAAAACATACCCACTCTAATCAATTAAAAACGGAGAGTACTCTGAAAACCGAAAATAAATATTCTTGAGTGTTGCACGATTCAATACCAAAGACGGTTAACAATGGAGAGTAGATAAAATTGGTCAAATAACTTTAAGCCTTGAAGAGGTAGGACAAACTTGTGTAAAACTATCAGAAGTATTACTGCAGACTTGAGGTAGAGGTGTCATCAGCTAAGTTGGCACTTGAATACATAACAAACACAAGCAGCTATAATGTAGGCATCCAACAGTAATCAAGGATTGACTCAGCTCACGATCAGGTTGCCGTCAATCCCCTATAGTGACGCTATTAGTGGCACGTCACAAAAAAGCGATAAATACATCGATTTATTCACATTAATTAGTAGCATTGAAAGAGGTTACTCCAATGTTATTGTTTGGATCCAATTTGATATAATGGAGAATCCATATGATGACATCGCCACTAACGGCGTCTATTGCTTTCAAGTGGAATATAAACAAGTGCCTACTTAGCTGACAACACCTCTAGTGAGCAGAGTAAACAGGTAATTTCAAAAAAATTTAGACTTGAAACAATGGAAATAAAACATAAGAGTGGAAGAATAGGTCGGTTGTGCTGGTCTCAGAATCGAGTTTTGATACTTTACTCATGCAGATCAACTAAAAATGATAAGATCTGGCCAAACAGCAAATTTCTACGTTGAATACTAACCAAGGTATCTCGACTATAAAAACTTGATTTATGATGTTATCCACCACGGTAGGACGTATCATGTTATGCACTACCGCAGTGGATGACGTCATAAATCAAGTTTGTCAAGGTGAGATATCTCCGTTAATATTCAAGGTAGAGAGTTGCTGTTGAGACAGATCTTTATATTTAGAGCTGATCTACTAGAACCAAGCATCAAAACATGATTCTATTACCAGTGCAACTGGCCCATTGAATAAAGAAAGAGAAATGATCGGGTGAAACAGAGGCTAAGCTATCGGTTCGCAGGGAAGAGATGGTCTAGATGAGCTTTCAAAATGATGAATTCGGCCTCATTATCACAGCAAGACTACATGCAGACAAACTAACTCTTTCCTTTAGAGATTAAACGACATGAAAGTGAAAGAAGGAGAGAGTTGGAGGACGTTTAGGGAATAAGGAAATTCAGGCAGGAAATATCTGGCAATGGAGTCCGAACTAGGATGATCTTTAGGTGTAGTAACGGTATTCACAGTTCTTGCTATTTGAAGGGGATTGGGAAACAAAACCTGTATAACAGTCTTCACTGTGCTCAGAGGTTCCTTCTTTAAAGTTAGCTTCAGTCTCACACACAGGAATCGATCGTTGAAACTCTTGTCGGCACGCCCAGGCCAAGGGGATCAAGGTCTTCCAAGCGCAAAGCTCACACATTCCTCATCTTGTCCTGGCGTACCAACAGAGTTTCAAGAACCGGTCTGCATTCATTGATTGACTAGATAAGGTAATAGGAGATAAAGAGATACATCTTGGTCCATAGTGGAGTCTCCAAGACAAGTCCAGCAACAGACAAAAAGACATGTTCCATCACAGGAGTCTGATGACAATTCTGTTGTAACATCGTAAGTTATGGGAACAACACTACGTTCTCATGTAGGAATCAGTGGTGTAAGTTTCCTCGATTTAGTTGAAAGAGAGGCGATTGAAAGCAATACCAGAAAAACGACTCATACACTCATACTAGAACTCATACCTGTATAGATCCACTCAGAACTTCGGTTTCACCACCGCACTTCCCATGGCTTCTTCGTGATTTTCGTTGGCCCTGGGGTTAAATCTTCGTCTCGAATTGATGAAATACTTCTAAATGAGCAAAGAAGATGACAGTTTCAACTGCTAATAATTAAATAAATTACAATTCAACCATTAACCATTACAATTAATTGAGCGATCCAGAATTCGGGCACCGGCGTGATAGCGCGGGAATGCGCGGGAAAATGCATTGTTCTTGTGCTGAATCCTACAGCTGGGCGGATATCGAATATCGTATCGAAGCGACTAATCGAATATCGCACTATCGATTCTTTACCATAGCTTCTAACGGGGACGTGGCGCCATTCGATCATTCACAAAAGTTGGCAAGAAATCGGTCGCCCAGCAGTCTCAGCCACTGACTCGATTTTCGCACCGGCTCGGCTCATCAGGAGTGAATGCCCCCGGTCATCGCCTTTACTTGTTGTGGCTATTTCACTCGTTCCTGGGGATTTCGTGCTGAACCAAATTGTATGCCTGGGTTATTTTGATCGTAGAATTCATTTCTGACCTTACTTTTTTCAATAAAATGACGCAAATACACAATTTTACGCGTTCTTTCAAACTTTCCGGAGAAACATAAAAATGTATAACTTACTCAAAGATAAGTTTTACTCGTTCTTGTGGGCATTTCGTGTTGAAACTCGGTATCTCAGAGGACTTTTGATCGTAGATTTCATTTTTGACCTTACTTTTGTTGATTTGTTGACACAAATATATGATCTCGGCGGTAAAAAGAAAAGGTACTCACCCTAGATTGTACTCGTCCTGGTAGACATTCCGTGTTGAAACTTCGCAAATTAATGGTACTTTGATCGAAAAATGAATTTATGACCAAACTTATCCTAAAATATATGATGACACAAACGATGATGACAAATTAAGGGGGGGAGGGGGGGGTGTCAGTGGCGTGCGGGCGTCCGGATAAGCAAGGCAAGCACTGCTTGCCAAAATATTCCAGAAGAAAGAGGAAAATTACACCTATTAGATGTTTTAAATTTTAGCTAATATATTACTTATCAAATGTATCAGTAGGTAAATTGCATTAAGAACGGGGGGAGAGAGAGAGAGAGAGGCAGAAATACGCACATAGCACTGTAGCAGCCACGAAAGTAGGAAAGCGGCATGGCCCCAGCGCGCTGCGCGGTCTGAACACGGCTAGAACACTTCACGGGCCAAACTCATGCTCTGGAGAATCGGTTACCAGACTGCTCGGCGCGGCGCGGCGGCGCGGCGGTGGAATCACGGCGGGCGGGGAGAGCGGTACGGGGTACGTTCCCAGCAGTGTTCCCAGGCGTACGGATATTTCCGTGCCGCGCGGACATTCCCTATACCCGCGCGGACAGCGTACGGACAAAAACCTTATGGGAAAATTTTTCCCTATCTTATTTTGTCCGTACGCTCGCCCGGCCCTGTCCGTGCGTGTGTTTATCCGCTTTTCTTTGCAATATTTATTACTTTTGCGTAAGTTATTGATACAATGATGTTTAGTATGAAAGCCGGGTATCGTTTGGGAACAAATTAGATACTTTTTGCATTAATTATATTGTATTCTTATCAAAATTCAGTCATTTCATTTATGTCCGTGCGCCCGGCCCGGCCCAGTCCGCGTGCATCTGTTAATCCGCTTTTCTTTGCAATATTTATTACTTTTGCGTAAGTTATTGATACAATTATGTTTAGTATGAAAGCCGGGTATCGTCCGGGAACAAATTAGATACTTTTTGCATTAATTATATTGTATTTTTATCAAAATTCAGTCATTTCATTTAATGTCTGTACGCTCGCCCGGCGCAGTCCGTGCGTCTGTTAATCCGCTTTTCTTTGCATTATTTATTACTTTTGCGTAAGTTATTGATACAACTATGTTTAGTATGAAAGCCGGGTATCGTTCGGGAACAAATTAGATACTTTTTGCATTAATTATATTGTATTCTTATCATAATTCAGCCATTTCATTTAAGGTCCGTCCCTGTTTTCTGTATTGTTGTGCATTTGTGTTTGATCACTCTGACATTTTTTCTTACTTTTTTTCTCAATTTCGCCAATGTTATTGATAGAAGGAAGCCACGAATAAATTTCAGGTATCATACAGGACCTGATTTAGTACTTTTTGCATTAATTTATGTGTTATTCAATTCAGTTCAATGGGTTAGGAATTATGAATTTCATGAAAAGTCAGCTCCTATCTTTTGAATTTTTGCTTTTTGATGTAGGTACCTATAATTGTTCCGATTATTTTTCCCTGCCAATGCTTTCTAGAGGACATAGGTACTTGAATGTCGCTATTCAAGCATGATTTGGACATAGGTAGCTACAACAGTTCGTTCGGCAGCATTCAAAAATCACTGTTCCTGTAGGTATTTTTCAATAGAGAACAAATCAACATCATTCCTTGAAATTTTCTCAGAATTTGCTTCGCACAGAGAGGAAAAATCATGGAAGTTCTTATAAGAATTGATGTTTAGTAATTCTTCATTTGAGAAATAAAGTATAAGTATTTAAAAATCGCGGGAGGCGATTCACGGAGCACGGAGCACGGAGCGGCACGGACATACACGAGCCCATCCGGAGAGCGTACGGACCTTTCAAGATAGGAGCACCTGGGAACACTGGTTCCCAGCTCGAGCGCTTCGCTGCTTTATTTGACTCCGATGCGCCCGCGCCGTCCTGTTCCCTCTTCCCGTCGTGGTTGCGCTTGCTCCCTTCGGAGCAAGTTAACTCCATTTCAATAATATGTCGCTCACTTGGATCTAATTGGTGATGAATTAGACATTTCCCAAGCATGTTTTAAACGCAGAGAGATGTTTTTTTGAGAAAGGACCCCGCACACCTCTTATGGGAAGCTGCACCACGAGGAATTGCCTTCTGACTTATATCATTGGATTCTCCTCAAGATGCTGATCAAAAGTTATAATTGCGCCAACTTTCTACGATGCACCGTTTTCGCAAAAAAGCTAAGTGAAGATTCAATTATTTGGTGATAAAAAGCCAGAAAGATTCCTCATTTCAGTGCTCGAGTGAACAAATCAGGGGAACTCCCGCACCGACCGGCAGTCTTATCTCGGATTCCGCACGCCGTTTTCCTCGACCACCCATCGTGAGGAGCATATGAACAGGAAAATGAGCGTCAAACGGACGCATCGAGGGCGGGAGGAGGGGGATAGCCCTAGTGTCGGCAGGTACAGATAAGAAGACGGACACGCGCTAGGTACGTTTTTTCCTTATTTACATCGGGCCTGTTCTGAAATGCTTTGTTCTTTTTTATTCATAGTCGCCGAATAATTGAATCTTCACTTAGCTTTTTTGCGAAAACGGTGCATCGTAGAAATTTGGCGCAATTATAACTTTTGAGCAGCATCTTGAGGAGAATCCAATGATATAAGTCAGAAGGCCTCGTATGGTGCAGCTTCCCATAAGAGGTGTGCGGGGTCCTTTAAATAAGTAACTGAAAAAATTCTAAACGCTGTAGATTAACGACTGGATATGGCTGAAATAAGTGGCAAATGATCATAAATAAGAGAGAATCAAATGAAACCATTGTTTTTCAAGATTTTCCATCAGATTTCATCCTAAAATTAGAGTAAATTGAGGTTCGCGAGGATCTAAATTTTAACAATTTTTTAAGGCTTTCTCGAGGCGAAGGGGGCTATAGGCTACGTTAATCCACCACCGCCACCTCCTAGATCGCTAGAGCTTGCACGGCGGGCGGGCGGGGGGGGGGGGGGTGTATTTCCAAACTTTTAGTATAAGAGTGAAAAGAAGTTATTCAAAGAGAGATTTCACTATAGTTCCGGTTGAAAATGCACGTTGAATTTTCCATACTTGATGGTATGGTATGTTCATCGAAAATCCCATTTTTGACCTTATCTACTTATTATGGTTCACATCAATACGCGATTTTTCAGCCCCATCTCACTCCCTTAAAATTGCACTTTTCCCCTCCCACCACCTTTGGAGTCATTTTGATACCATCTCTACTTACCCTTTTCCACCCTTTAGATCAAGGTACACTCTACTACAGGTATGGACAAATGGAATTTTAGAAAGTCGTTAAAACGCGTAGATTTGACAGCATCGAGAGTACGACTGCGAAGACCTGCGCGGCAAATGGACGGTACGACTTCATACGTCACTCGATCGCCGATTTTCTCAGCGCTGCCACTTCGGCACCCCGTTTGTCCATACCTGTAGTAGAGTGTACCTTGCCCTTAGATGCCTTTCATTATTCAAGGACAACTCTTTTTCAGCCCTTTTCTACCAGACCCAATATGAGAGTCAGCTGAGATGAGCACAATCCTAGGAAGTAGTGCTTTGGAGACTGGGTAGTCGTGGGTAAGGTAACTCTTAAACCAGTGCAAAAGGGCGGACACATATGTATAACGAACACTTTCATTCAAAAGTAGGTATTGATAGAACATGTAGTAATACTTAATGTACTCTCCATCAATATGTCCATTTGTGTGAGCTAGAATGAAAACAGCTTTTTTCCAACCCCAACCAACAACTCATAAACTCCACGAATGATACATTTCGGTCAAACGAGCAAAAGTAAGGCCAAAATTGACTTCTACGATGGAAATACTGTAAGTATATCAAGGTTTAGATTGAAATTCCAACTGATCGTTTCAGTGGCGTGGCGTCCATAGGTTCGCAGTGTTCGCCGAAAACCCTAAAATATTTTGGAACAATTAATAAATTATGGTTAAGGATGTGGGAAACAATACATACAGAATAGTTGACAGCAAATAATTAACGGGCGCTTGGCTTCCGACAGCGGCATGCGGAACGGAAAGAGAAAATCCTGCGGCACGCACGGGGTTCACACGACCGGAAACCGGACCTGGATTTGAGCGTAAGGGGGACGGGCGGGGGAGCTGCCCGTTGCGGCGCGTGGCGCGGGGGGCAGAGCGTCTGTCGAAGGAGGGGAGGGAGAGAGATACAGGAATGTGAGTCGGAAATATAAGGAGTGGGGGTAAGTTGAGCTCGTAGCCTGCCGGCAAGGCGAAACTATCAACGGCTCCCCAGCACTGAGCGGCGCGGCGCGAGGAAGAACCTCCTATCTCCCATGCATTAGTATATGGAGAAACAACTTTTCTCTCTTTTGGGCTTCAGCGGCGTTATTTTTGAAATTTGACTTTTCAGACTTGTAAAGGTGGTTCTTAGCTTTCTTCTTGCCAAGTGTGAGGGAAATCGCTCTGACGGTTCTTTTTTTTTGTAAACGATCGGAAAATCTCGTTGTTGAAATCTCGGTAAAGTGTGTCGCTTTTTATATATAATTTTTCAAACATGTTTAGCGTAGGTAAGCTATTGACTATCGACGGTGTGAGTGATCGGCAATCATATAAGTCGGTTTGCGACGTAGCAGACTTCCGGTCTTACTTCATTTTTTCAACGGAAAACCACATCTTGCCAAGAGGTCTAGCCTCGTGCGGCAAAAGTATTTCTGCAAAAACTTCAAGGAATGATGTCAATTTGTTCTCCTTTAAAAAAATAACAAAGAGGCAGAGATTTTCAGACACCGCAAACGAGTTATGTGTTTGCCGACCTACACCGTCGCTATTTCAAATTTTCAATGATGGAAGCTTACTGCCTTGCTGCTTAACTTGCTTGTTCGATGATGTGAGGAGTGCTGAGTCTTCATGTGCTTTTGTTCCTGTGCTTAAATCGATTAATAAAATGTTTAATAATGGACGCACGAAATAGCTGATAGGAAACTTAATCGTAAAGTGTGAGTATACTTTCGTTTTAATTTTTGATCGTTTTCTTTAAAATTTTAAGTTTGAATGCTGCCATGACCAGGGATTGATAGTAGGTAAACAAAACAAAGCGAAAGCATTCAAGTCGCAATGACCGAGTTTCATTCTGAGCCCTGGTTCACCATTTTTGTGTTTTATACTAGCTATTAATACAATGGCCGGCCATTGCTAATGAATGAGATATTTGTATGTTACATATGCACACAGGGTCTGGCTCTCAAACTGCTCATGTTTCGGAGGGAAAATTTTCCATGTTTCGTAGGTACAGCCTTCTTTTGCTCAATTTTTTCAGCAAGCTGTTATTGTCCGTAGCATTATTCTGTTGTTCTGAAGGTGAGCACTGAGCAGAGCATGCGTGAGATGGCCCCCCAAGTAGCAGTGATCGCGATAAATTGCGATTTAATTGGAGAATGTATCGCGATTTTATCGACGTCGCGATTTATTGCAATATTATCGGGAGAAAAATCGCGATAAATTGCAACAAAATCGCGATATTATCGAACGCGATTTTATAGAGATAAAATTGCAATAAATTGCAATTTTTCATTAACGCATGAATGACGCATATGAAAGATGTTTCTATTCCGCCGCCGCCGTTTTTACCGAGATCCGTTGGTAACTTAACCATCTCATTTTTTTTTATCAATTATTAGTATAATGTTACAAAGACAGACTGGTAAGCTTACCTGAAAACCGGTATTTTTACTGATTTTTTCAGGTAAGAATACCACTTTTATTGGTAATCAATCCCCGGTAACATTACCATTTTATCTCGGTAATTCTACCACAGTCGATAAAAACTATTGGCGTTTTTCCCAAGGTCCATCGGTAACTTTGCCATCTCACTATTATTGGTAATTTTACAGAGACAGAATGATGAGATTACCAATAGAACCTTATTTTACCAACCGTATTTCAAGGTATGAAATAAAATACAGAGGAGGGAAAATTTAAAAAAAAAAAAAAAAAAAAAAAAAAAAAAAAAAAAAAAAAAAAAAATCCAATGAAAAATCGGTGTCAGTCAACGCAAAGACATAAGTTGTGAGGTTGCGAAGCGCCGATCCATGTATAAGAGGCTTCAATTCGCACACGCAAGTCACATAGCGGTCATAGCATAGTGACAATGTGCTGGCCTTCCACCGTAGCGATTGGGGTTCGAATCCCCGCGGAGGCTCCGGGGATTTTACGCTCGTCTTCGTCAAAGGACCTGACGGCTGAACCTAACGGCAATCGGCTGACAACTTTAATCCCTTTTTTTTGGCGATTTTATCAATCGCTAGGATCATCAACATCTGAGCGATCATCCTCGATCTTATCGCGATAAAATCGCAATTTTTTCGGGCCGATAAAATCGCAATAAAATCGCGAAAAGATCGAGGATAATCGCTCAAATGTTGATGATCCTAGCGATTTTATCGCCGATAAAATCGAGGATAATCGCGACTTTATCGGCGATAAAATCGCGATTTTTCCGTTGAAAAATGCTACTTGGGCCGTGCCGTGTTCAGGCCGCGCATAGCGCGCTGGCGCCACCACACCGTCCGCTCTGCCGCTTTCCTACTTTTGTAGCTGCTATGTACGTATTTCTGTCTCACTCTCTTTCTGTTCTTAATGCAATTTACCTACTGATACATTTGATAAATAATATATTAGCTAAAATTTAAAACATCTAATAGGTGTAATTTTCCTCTTTCTTCTGAAATATTTTGGCAAGCAGTGCTTGCCTTGCTTATCCGGACGCCCGCACGCCACTGACACCCCCCCCTCCCCCCCTTAATTTGTCATCATCGTTTGTGTCATCATATATTTTAGGATAAGTTTGGTCATAAATTCATTTTTCGATCAAAGTACCATTAATTTGCGAAGTTTCAACACGGAATGTCTACCAGGACGAGTACAATCTAGGGTGAGTACCTTTTCTTTTTACCGCCGAGATCATATATTTGTGTCAACAAATCAACAAAAGTAAGGTCAAAAATGAAATCTACGATCAAAAGTCCTCTGAGATACCGAGTTTCAACACGAAATGCCCACAAGAACGAGTAAAACTTATCTTTGAGTAAGTTATACATTTTTATGTTTCTCCGGAAAGTTTGAAAGAACGCGTAAAATTGTGTATTTGCGTCATTTTATTGAAAAAAGTAAGGTCAGAAATGAATTCTACGATCAAAATAACCCAGGCATACAATTTGGTTCAGCACGAAATCCCCAGGAACGAGTGAAATAGCCACAACAAGTAAAGGCGATGACCGGGGGCATTCACTCCTGATGAGCCGAGCCGGTGCGAAAATCGAGTCAGTGGCTGAGACTGCTGGGCGACCGATTTCTTGCCAACTTTTGTGAATGATCGAATGGCGCCACGTCCCCGTTAGAAGCTATGGTAAAGAATCGATAGTGCGATATTCGATTAGTCGCTTCGATACGATATTCGATATCCGCCCAGCTGTAGGATTCAGCACAAGAACAATGCATTTTCCCGCGCATTCCCGCGCTATCACGCCGGTGCCCGAATTCTGGATCGCTCAATTAATTGTAATGGTTAATGGTTGAATTGTAATTTATTTAATTATTAGCAGTTGAAACTGTCATCTTCTTTGCTCATTTAGAAGTATTTCATCAATTCGAGACGAAGATTTAACCCCAGGGCCAACGAAAATCACGAAGAAGCCATGGGAAGTGCGGTGGTGAAACCGAAGTTCTGAGTGGATCTATACAGGTATGAGTTCTAGTATGAGTGTATGAGTCGTTTTTCTGGTATTGCTTTCAATCGCCTCTCTTTCAACTAAATCGAGGAAACTTACACCACTGATTCCTACATGAGAACGTAGTGTTGTTCCCATAACTTACGATGTTACAACAGAATTGTCATCAGACTCCTGTGATGGAACATGTCTTTTTGTCTGTTGCTGGACTTGTCTTGGAGACTCCACTATGGACCAAGATGTATCTCTTTATCTCCTATTACCTTATCTAGTCAATCAATGAATGCAGACCGGTTCTTGAAACTCTGTTGGTACGCCAGGACAAGATGAGGAATGTGTGAGCTTTGCGCTTGGAAGACCTTGATCCCCTTGGCCTGGGCGTGCCGACAAGAGTTTCAACGATCGATTCCTGTGTGTGAGACTGAAGCTAACTTTAAAGAAGGAACCTCTGAGCACAGTGAAGACTGTTATACAGGTTTTGTTTCCCAATCCCCTTCAAATAGCAAGAACTGTGAATACCGTTACTACACCTAAAGATCATCCTAGTTCGGACTCCATTGCCAGATATTTCCTGCCTGAATTTCCTTATTCCCTAAACGTCCTCCAACTCTCTCCTTCTTTCACTTTCATGTCGTTTAATCTCTAAAGGAAAGAGTTAGTTTGTCTGCATGTAGTCTTGCTGTGATAATGAGGCCGAATTCATCATTTTGAAAGCTCATCTAGACCATCTCTTCCCTGCGAACCGATAGCTTAGCCTCTGTTTCACCCGATCATTTCTCTTTCTTTATTCAATGGGCCAGTTGCACTGGTAATAGAATCATGTTTTGATGCTTGGTTCTAGTAGATCAGCTCTAAATATAAAGATCTGTCTCAACAGCAACTCTCTACCTTGAATATTAACGGAGATATCTCACCTTGACAAACTTGATTTATGACGTCATCCACTGCGGTAGTGCATAACATGATACGTCCTACCGTGGTGGATAACATCATAAATCAAGTTTTTATAGTCGAGATACCTTGGTTAGTATTCAACGTAGAAATTTGCTGTTTGGCCAGATCTTATCATTTTTAGTTGATCTGCATGAGTAAAGTATCAAAACTCGATTCTGAGACCAGCACAACCGACCTATTCTTCCACTCTTATGTTTTATTTCCATTGTTTCAAGTCTAAATTTTTTTGAAATTACCTGTTTACTCTGCTCACTAGAGGTGTTGTCAGCTAAGTAGGCACTTGTTTATATTCCACTTGAAAGCAATAGACGCCGTTAGTGGCGATGTCATCATATGGATTCTCCATTATATCAAATTGGATCCAAACAATAACATTGGAGTAACCTCTTTCAATGCTACTAATTAATGTGAATAAATCGATGTATTTATCGCTTTTTTGTGACGTGCCACTAATAGCGTCACTATAGGGGATTGACGGCAACCTGATCGTGAGCTGAGTCAATCCTTGATTACTGTTGGATGCCTACATTATAGCTGCTTGTGTTTGTTATGTATTCAAGTGCCAACTTAGCTGATGACACCTCTACCTCAAGTCTGCAGTAATACTTCTGATAGTTTTACACAAGTTTGTCCTACCTCTTCAAGGCTTAAAGTTATTTGACCAATTTTATCTACTCTCCATTGTTAACCGTCTTTGGTATTGAATCGTGCAACACTCAAGAATATTTATTTTCGGTTTTCAGAGTACTCTCCGTTTTTAATTGATTAGAGTGGGTATGTTTTTAAAACCATTCATTTCTCTATGACCATTATGTCTTTGATGGTTTTTTGCATAAATGAGTCAACCTCTCTAAATGGCAGCAGATAAGCTAACATTAACTGATGCCTTATCCAACGTCAACACCTTAGATGAGCTTAGGTTACCTAATGAACAACCGTGTGTCACAGCTCAGCCATGCCCTGTCATTTATCAAGCTAACTTCGTTACCAACTTCGAAGACTGGAATGGGTCCGTCACTGGCGTCAATGGGTGGTACATTGAAGAAGCTACCGTTCATGCCAGTTTGGGAAGCTTCACATTCCTGCTGCTTGACCATCGTTAATCTGTTTAATTCAATGGATGATTAAGTAATGATATTCTATGACTCTTAGAAAAATCTTCCTTTTCCAAGCTAATTTTGAGTATAATGAGAGAAAATCATAAGTTTTTAGCAGGGAATGAATAACATCAAGAACTACCGTTAACATGCTTAAATTGGGGCTCAGAAAAAATGATATGACTATTTTACTCTTACCTACATCATTACAGGGCTACAGCAGGATCAGAAAATATCATATCCAAAAAGTTAGTTCCATGCAAGTGTTTTCAACTTAAAGCAGACATTTTGAAAATTGGTAGAGGCTTCTATTTTAGAATAAAATCATTAATTATGTATTTCGTTGATGAAAGGTCATTTGAACCTTGATTTCAATTTTGAAGATTTCAAACTATCCAAGGAACCCATTGCAGATCGACCTTTAAATGTAAATGTATCAATTTTTGAACCTTTATAGTATTTGCACTGAAAACAGTCAATAGGTTTTTTCATTGAAGCTTAATCGACACCGGTTCTGGTCGTTTTGAAAATTCAGAGCTTTTTCATGTTGTGAATTTGAAGTTGTCAATCTACCAATCCTGTAAAATATCTATTTGTTATGCTCCAGAATGAACTTTTGGAAGATGGCTTGGAACAAGTGGTCATGCTGTCAACGTGGTGATGTTGCTCTCGAGCCATCCCACAACCGAAGTCCAATGAGCAGTCAAACTGGGTGGAAATCTATGAAAAGACTGTTGAAGTATTAGCTCCTGAAGTGAACAAGCTGCTTAATTTCATGTATTTTCAGGTGAGCATTCTAATTTTGTCAGTTTTCGACATTCGGTAAGTAATTAAAGTGGTGTATTTTAGGTGAAAACTTGCATCACGTTCTCTACCAATGTGTCTAAGAAGTGTAACTGATCTTGTTCGGGCCAGAAAAACATGTAAGAAAAAAAGGATCTTTGAGTGCTTCAAATCACAATTTCCACTTATTGCCACAATGCTAGAACTCAGTTTAGGTTACCACCTGTAGTCTTTAGTTATATAATTAAAAGACGAATAACTAAACGAAAGTATATCAATTGCACTGATAAAATGATTAAATTAATTATCTTTGTCTTTAAAATTAAACATATTTATTTAATTAACTTAAATTACTTCCCTCTGCGTTTTAGTTCCGTGCAAAAACTGGTGATGGTGCCCATATTGCACAACTGTGTGATGTTTTATTTATTTAGTATGAATTGGTACAATTGAAACAATGAAAATTGTTATAGTACGTGCAAAATACCAGTCACCGTGCCTGAAATTACCTGGCGCATTTAGCAAGAAAGGGGTCATGGCTGTGGACTTGTCAAAGGTCTTAGTCTTTTTGATTTTCATTCAGTTTTTCCGTCTATTGACTTCCATCTTATTTTTGCCAATATTCATCGGAAAATTTTATTTTTTTAGGATTTATGCCGTAGGGTTAGATCTCAATTGATTATAGGTACAATGATAAATTCTCGCATGCTAAATGATAATTACTTTTTTGAACTATTGCCCTGAGGGAAGTTTCATGCTTTCAGAGAGGAAACTACTGTGTGAATCTTCTGAAAATTTTCATCTAGAGAATTATAAAATCATGAAGAATATTCAGTCGGAGTTTCAGCGAATTACATACATTTGCTTGATCATAATGGATGAAAAATTGGTTAAGATTCTGAAACACAACAACTGAAGAGTGTCCTTTCTGTGCTTTGATTTTCTCAAAAATTGGAATTACTTAATAAATCCTAATAATGAATTTGAATTTCACTCCATCACTCTCTCCATACTTTACTTTGATTATTCCTCAATTTATTTACTACTATTAAACCATACATGACATCTAGAAAAGTCTTACTTTCTACTTACAAACCATGTTTTACGCTCAGTCCGCATTTCAGCAGCTTCTGTGGTCACAATCATCAGTTGATTGTCAATGTTGATGGCGGCCAGGAGGGTAGTTACTACAGCGCATACTGATCATGAAAAACGTAGGTGATAGAGTTTTCTAAGTTTGGTGCACATTTTAATCACATAACTTTTACTGTCAAGGAATGAATCAATTTAGTGAGATCATTAATTTTTTATTTAACTCCAATTATTTCTTTCACAGCGAAAAGCTATTGAAAGAATTTGTGCAGAGGTAAAAAGGCGTTGCCATGCTGAAAAGAGGAAGGATTTTCTGTCTGGAGCCTACTTGCTCACCTTAGGAAAATTTATCCATACGTTTGCGGTGCTAGATAAACTGAAAAACATGAAATCATGTGTGAAAAATGATTATTCTACCTCGTGTCGGTAAGTTTATGTGTGTAAAGTCGTAAAAGATTTCTCCATTTTGAAGTTTTCTCCTGTGTACCTGAAGGGAGATTATTTTTAAAAAATTATGGTACAGAAGTAATATCGCAAAAGTCTCTACAAGAGCTGTCCGAAAATAAATAATTAAGTCTTACGTTTTAATTAGAGTTTATTAGGACTGGGGAAAGAAAAGAAGAGTCAAAAGTCACATCAGTCTGAATGCATCAATCATCAGTGGGTCCATTGGTTAGCATGTAAGTATCTGTTGAATGGTGCAATTTTTGGATGTGACATTTGTCTCTTCTTTTCTTTCCCTAGTTCTATGTCTTTCAGCCGTCTGGCATATCTTCAATTGTTAAGAAATTTTACCCAAATTAGTCAGGAAAATTCCTTTTCTAAACTCTGTGGCAACCCTGTGTTGCATTGTGGAGAATTAAGTCCTTTGTTCTTCACATCGAACAGTTTTCTCCCTTCCTTCCGATTCATATCAAACCTCCATTGTAGCTCAAAAGTATCGTGACAAGTCTCTACACCATTGCCTCTTTTTTCAGTGCCGCCCAGTTCTCGAAAGTTATGGCAGATTCACACATCCTGCAAGAGTCGCAGAATTCATCCATGTTTCTCGCTTCACAGAACAAAATTCGAGACACGGTGAAAGAGAATTTGGAAAAAATAATCGGTTACAAAGAGCTTCTGTCTGATGTTGTCAATCTGTGTGTGCACATGTTCGAAACAAAGATGTACCTGACACCCACCGAAAAGCACATGCTGGTTAAAGTGAGTATCATGGCATCCCATCTTCACGATTCGTTCTACCTTCGGAAGGGTTTGGTTTTGACTTTTTTTTCAAGGCCTTGGAAGTGCTTGAATTCTTCTCTACTGATAAGAGTCAGCAGTTAATTTAAAGAAATAAAGAAACATTTTTTGATATTTCGTTGAATGTAGGAAAACATCTTGTTTACAAACGAAATCGCTGTCTTTCTGAAACAAGAATCCAAAATTGTGAACTCAAGCTCTTATCACAGGGAAATTACTGTGTTTTTGAAAAAATTCGGAAAATAAGTGAATTGTTGTTCCAGTCTTAAGCCAGTTTAGACTCTGAAGATCTCAAAATTGAGATTTTAACACTACTCTTAGAAAAGTGTTTTTTAAAAATTCTCGCTGCCATTAATGCTCTTAGATTTTAAACTAAACTTTTTAATTCAAGAAATGTAACTGAAGTTCAGGCGATTCGTGAACTTTTAATCAGATTTTGTATTTTGGCCATGTGTCTCATTGTCAGTCCTTCTGCGCTGTTCTTGACTCCATAGCAAGACAGTTCTAAGTTTCTCAGTATTTTTTTCTCAGGTTTCACAATTATTTGAAATCTGCCAGATGTAAGTATTACCACTTATCTCTACGGTCACTAAATATTTTTTCATGCCCTTTTAAGACTATCGTAGGTGAAGAATCTTATGGTGCAAACCAGGTATGGAAAGCAATGTAACAAAAGGGGATTGTAACATTAACTGTCCGAAGGGTAACAGTTGATCTAAGTATATGACCAGGGGCTTGATTCTGTGTTGCTCTCAGGCAATGTCATAGGCATGAGGTACGCACCCATCGCAGTTACACATCTTCTCTTTCAATGTGATGGTGAGAGATCGTCAGACTAGAATGTAATTAAAATGCTGCCTTCAATTTTGTTGATTAGAGGTGAGATTGTTCGGTGAAATATTGAGAATTTGTTTTTCACGACCCTCTGCGTGACACCCTCATAATGTTTTGGAATGCGACATGTGAGGCAAAACTTTTGTTGGCTATTTGTTATTAATTTTCTTCACGTCTAAAAATTTTCATCTTGAAGAGTTTTTAGTTTATACCCGAATTGGTGGGCAGTGGCTAACAGCAAGAGCAATTACTACTAGCTAATACTACAAGTCGGGAATGACAAAGAAAAACTCTTAAGATGAGTGAAGAAACTTAAAAATTTATTATCTTAATTTTTAAGCCTTCCTCACCCATCATTCGAATTTTTCATTCACTCCCTTTACCCCATTTCCAGCTGTCGAGTCCACCATATGAGTGACTAAATTTCAATGTTAGTACCTCTTTGATACCTGTCTCTAAAATCTCTCACTCCTCCTGAGTGCTTGGAAATTGAGGAACTGACAAAAAGTGTTCTTCGATTCTTCTCTCCATGATGCATCATCTAAATGAAGGAGAAGTGATGATTTTAAATCTAAAGGGGTATCCTCTGGAACTTCAGTAACCAGTGAAAAACTGCAGCATCAAATAGTTGGCGTTGCTTAGATGACAGTAGAAGCTTCAGGATAATTAATGAGCCTCCTGCTTGGTGAATGATGATCATTTTTTGTCTTTCTCCAGCACCATTTGCAATAAATGTCTGCTTTGATTTCTAAAGGAACCTTGATTTGCTCCCTTTCTTCTCTTCTTAGATGAGAGAATACGCAGCACAATGTTCAGACACCTTTATGACGCAGTTCCATGTGGGGATTACAAGTACTGTCTCATATTTTGTAGTTTTACTAATGGTTTTAATGTTTGTTTTTAGGTTGTCGGAAAATCGGAAGCTACATTTCGTTCGTGCGTTAGTTATTCGCTTGGTTTTTGTCTGTTTTTCTAACTTAATAAATTGGAAGATGCAAAGATCCAGTTGGACGCGAATATTAAGTGTGAGTACTGTATTATATATTTTTCGGATGGTTTTTCATATTTTCTTGAGACGGAATTTCTCTAAGTTGTAGCTGAATAAAGTCAACAAGTGAGAATATGAAAATGATAGCATTTTGTGCAACTAAGACTTCTCACACACACACGGCTGCTGATGTGTCAGTTCTTATGACCCTTCAAAAGTTTTTTCCTTCATCATTTTTTTATTTTTTAGTCACTTTTCTGGAATGTTATTTCGAATGATGAAGTAAAAGTTCAGCGGTAAACGCCATTCACTACAATATCAAACTGCCGATCCAACAGTGGCTCAAACAAAAACATTAAGAAATCCAAAACATGTACTGTGCATGAAGTGTGAAGTTAACTTTTAACGTAGGTAGCACTATATATTAAAGTGTTGTTTACTCCCTTTATTATAATTGAATTGATGTTTGATTTTATCACCTGGGAACAAAGTCTTCTCATCTGAGGGGAAAAAGTCCTCCAGGCGAGGACATGTGGGGAGGTTCGTGTGATGGAAATGTGAAAATAATCAGAGCTAGATTATTTCTGAAAATGGAACAACTCTTATAAAGCACACAACACAACATGTGAATAACCCAAAGAACACCATAATTTCTCTGAAGGATGGAAAGCAACCATTGAAGGATGTACAGTCTGATATGATATTGCTTCCAAATCAGTCAATCACAGAAGGAACGATATTGATTGACGTATTAGGGTTCTAAGTGCGGTCACGAAAAAGTTTTTACTTTCTCGCGCCACCATCTCCATCCCTCTCCAACTGACCGAAGTCTCTACTAAATTTGTAATTCTAAATTTGAGATTTATTGGGATTTCAAATTAATTGATCCTCATTAGGAAATGATTTTTGAAATATGAAATTTTCCAACTTTTTCCTTGGAGGAGGAAGGAGGTTGGATTTAATGAATATCATCAATTAAGGTGAATCCAGGTTTCGATTAGGGATAATTCAAGATTAGAGATAGCGCCACCAGTCCCCACTGAGAATTTCACTTTCCTTCGAAGTTTACTGAAATAATATTTCCCGAATTACAAAAAGCAGATCCACAAGATATAGATTAATTTTTGCTTGATTTTTTGAGCCAAAATATTGGCTACTAGAATTACAAGCGCAGAGAAAGTACGGCTGAAACTTCCAGGTCAGAGGCGGTGGCCGAGCGCGCAACGGAATCTCTCATGTTCTGTCTCTCTCTCTCCCATTGCCGATGGGAATTACTTTCCGCCGTAGTTAAGACTTTATTTATGGGAATTTTGAGAAGATTTTTCTACTGAGTGTTTCTCACGTATGTTGCCATATCCCCTGGATCTCCAATCTTGAATAAGTATTACGGTTTTTATTATTTTGGCAAATATATGCAGCTATTCTGAGCAGCGCGACGTGGTGGCCAAATCGTGAAGTTCCAAGCCTGGATTCACCTTAATGTTAAGCACTTTAAACAGATCTACCCTCAAATTACTGTAAATTGCAGGAAACCCAAATCGTTCAGAAAAGTAGGAGTAGTTTCGAATTTTTTGCCCATACAGTATCTGAAAATTAAGTTAATCATATCAGAGAAGTTTTGTGAAGTTTTCATTGGATTCTCTAAGCTATTTCGTCATTTTTCTCCTTTTTATTGTCGAAAACTCATCTAGATTAACTTTCAAACCTACACACCCACGGTCTATTCTTCAAATTTCCCAAACTGAGGTGAAGTGGAATCCGTATCTGCAGATATACTCATTTGTTCCTAGAACTTTTGCAAAGTTGGTTGATTCTATCAGCAACGATTTAGCCAGAGGAGAATAGTTAAAAGGGTACAAAATCGACGTTCAGTATCAAAAATAAGATAATGCCTTGTAATAAATTATGGAATTACCAAAGCACCTCGGCAATTTTTAGAGAATATTTCTCAACATTTGTGAACACAAGGTGCGACACTAACATACAAGCCATGGCAGAGATACAATTTTTTTAATTTTTGCAAGTAGGAGAATTTGACTTCCTCCTGAAGTCTGTAACTATCTGTAGAGGCTGAAATTTTTCCAAAGCACCAGGGACAACAGTTAAGGTAAGATGGGGGAGGGGAGGAGACAAAATGTGATTTTAGGAACAACCTCTTTCTCCAGAATCAACCCCAGTGACTTTCTGTTCTATGTTTTATTTGTTCATTTGTTTTCATCCGTTGTCATTTCTCGATTGTTTCCAGGTCAACCCAAGAATGGGCCGCCATGCCCATGCGATTACACTCATCAGATCTGCAATTGGTCAACGGAGCACCGCCCCGCCAAACTACGTTCTGTCCGCTGCTCTCCATGCTGGTAATATTTTCTATGAAGAATAAGTTGTTTCTACACAGCTTTCTGTTAACATTGAGGAATTTTATTTAGTAGAAGGGCAGCAATCCTTTTCATGAAACTTCAGAGGGTGGAGTTTCTGCAACTTAGCAAAGTACAGTATGAGGAAGTGATCTAACAGATCCTGAATGTCTCCCTATAGGGGATCGTAATGTAAAGGAATTCTTGCATGTGTCAGGCAGTTCTTATTTAAAGGCTTCCCCTTGTGTTAAATTTTGCGGAGAATAGGGTGGTGTAACTTGCTTTCTCTGAAATAAATTCATAAGCGCACAAAAGCTGTAAAGTTAAGGCTGTAATGGAGGTGATGTCTCATGTTACGGTGAGAATCCACCTTTATATCTGGTGAAACTCTCCATGCATGCACAGAGAAGAAGCAAGTACATTCGCAGGGTTGCCATTTTGTTCAAAGAGTCCAAGACTGGAGCCATGGCAACCCTGCTAATGTATTTGATCTCTATCTGTGCATGGAGTGTTAGAAAAGATATGGAGGTGGGCTCTCAATGTAGTGTGAGGTATTCTCTTCATTACCGCCTGAACTTGAGAGAATTTTCCCACCACACAATGGAGGCTGCAACAGATTACCCAGTTCAGCATGTTTCGAGTAAGGATATTTATTTAAATTGTAAGAAAATTATTCTCGTCATGAAAACAGCAGGAAACATGACGAAAACAGTTATTATTATGTGAAGCTCTCATACTCATCGATGGATCTTTTTATTTCATTTTTCCGTTTCCATGCCTTGAGGCATATTATTGGTTGGTTATTGGGATGGTGCATTAGCAATCTTTTGAACTAGTGTCTAAAGCAGTATGTAGGAGAATGGAAAATCGGAGATTTAGAGAAAAACATTTAAAATTTATTTTCAAAATCGGTAATTGATAGCCTTATGATAAAATCAATTTGCCCAAAAATTAATCTAAAACCTTGGTTTGATGAACTAAAATGGAATCATAGTGAAATAAAAAACTTAATTAGACTTCGAATAGGACATGGAAACTTCCCAGTTCATTTAAAGAACTTAAATCTGAAAGACTCAGAATTATGCGAATGTAGACTATGGTGACCTAAACCACTTATAATTTGAATGTCAAAATCTAATAAATCGAGTTATGATGATTCAAAATCTAATTGAAAATAACTAATTTCCTCCATTCAACGTCCCATACATACTTCACACCCCAGATCCCAAGATATATTAAATCATTGCTAATTTTTTAAAAGTCAATAATATAAATCTTTTTAAGAAAAAAAAATAAAAAATTAAAAAAAAAAAAATACTTAGAATTATAAGCTATATCCGACTGTATTAGTTATTTTTTAGGAGTAAATACCACCTGGTTCGCTGCGGGTGGTGGTTGCTTTAGGAATGTTTTTAACTATTTACAGGAAGACTTTAACAATTTTTATTTCTTAGTCATATTCTTTAATAAAACCGTCCGATATCCACTTCCAAAGGCTAGTAGTCAATATCCTAATCTTCCAAAATCTTAAAATCCAAAAAAAAAAGAGAAAGAATATAAATCCTAAATCTTCCGTATGTTCACTTTGAATGTTTTCCATGACCCAGTATACCCCGGTATAGGAAGTCGCCTAGAAGGGTCTCTAGGCGTGAAAATGGTGACGGCTTCAACAAACAAATTACTCTATCTATAAAACATTTCCTTACCCCTACATTTCTTATAATATCAAGTATGAAATTTTGTGTATAGATGGCTGTAGGTTTCACATAAGGAATATAAGTCAATAAGCCAATAGAAGAAAAAGATAGCCTTCTGAACGATTATCTTATTCAGGGACAACTGCAGATTTGTATAATGCGTAGCGTTAAGGACATTTCCTGCCTGAGCCTGGGTTTTGCTACACAATTCTCATTTCCAAAGTTATAGGCCCAGGTAGACTGCACGCCAAATATTTCACTGAGCAGAGCCAATAGAAGGAAGCAGCAGTCCCTAAAACCCAATTCTTGGAAAAACACGAATTTATTTTCTTACACTTTTTCGATTATTATCACTCTGTTGAGAGGTGACACGGATGTATTTTTTGGGACGCTCCATATTTTGCCTTTAAAATTAAATGATGTCCAGTGAAATGTGAGGGGTATTTTGGTCCATTGTCGCCATTTTTGGCCAGTTTTTAGGAGATTCTTTCAAATTTTCTCACGTAAAACTTGAGTTAACCTACAAACAGCGTGCATTTTTGAAAAGATGTACTGTAATATTCTCCTCTGTTGCATAATTATCGAGAAAGAGTGACGAGAAAAAATCGTCAAAAACGGCAAAAAATTGAAAAGTTGAATGAGCCCTTTAGCGGAACTTTACCACAATCCAGTTAAAATGAAGGTAGTAAATAATATAACTTTTCCGCCCGTAAGTAAAGAATATTTTTTTTTCCCAGGAGGATCAGTCGAGCAAGCGATTCAAATCCTAGAATCGTACGCGGACATCGTTTCGCCAAGGCAGGGTACGTATCTTTGTCATTATTCCCTTTTATTGTTGAGTGAAGATGAACACTAGAAACTATCCGTAGATGAAGTGTGGAAATGTCATCGTCCAACTATTGAACATGACCAACTGCCCCCTTAAACAGCACACAAGAAAACAGTTTCAGTTGCCTCTCAAAGAAATAACGGCTGTCGTGTATATGAAGTAGGATGTTTCTTATTTTTTTTCTTTTTGAAAATCAAGTGGATGACACCCCCTCCCCCTCCCTTCCATATGATGCTTCAGGAGGGATGTGAACCCAAAACAAATTTTGGGCAAATCAATGTAAGTGGTGCAGTAGATACCTTGCAATAACCAACAGGGAAATTTATAAATTGAGAAATTGCATTCTTCCCCCATTGAAAAGTTGCTACAGCTTGGAAATTGTATCTAATTAATTAAATAATTTTTAAGGAACTTAAAGATGAAAAAACATATTTTATCCAATCACTTTCAAAACGGTACTCCCTCCCTCCTTTCTGAAGGCAAAACGATGAGTTTTCAGCGACGTACCATTTTCCCGAAGTTGAGGAATTGGTTTTCTTTTTCTCAATGACAACCACCCTATACCTCCTCCAATGTTTCTTGGTTTTGCTTAGTCAGCATATGAAACAAATTCTAGAAAGAAATCAGTCTCCAAGATGTGTTGGAGGAAAATAATTACAAAGAGGGTATATTGAATTAGTAAATTATTTATCTTCAAGTTTAAAACTGGGAATCCCTTTTTTTACTAAACTAATTGATAAAATCACTTCCGATAATGGGTCAATGATTTATCATTCTTCTGAGGCAGAAAACCCACTGACTCAAAGAGGACAACCAGCGTTTCCTGGTGCCAAGTGCCAAAAGTGGGTTTTAAACTTTGAGACAGTAGCACCAGTAATGTTCTCTCTCTATTTATTGCTCAAAAAAGCAGAAGCAGCCTTAAATTACATAAATTAGCATCTGTTAAGGCCAGAACATACTGCCTATGTATCATTGACAAGATGTCACACTGCAACTCTATGAATGAACCTATGTTGAAATGTTCCTATGTTCCTGCACCTATGTTCTCTATGTTGAATACTATTCCTTTTTCTGTAGTTTTTAATACGTCAACTTTTTGGGCTACAAATATTATCTTACTTATTAAGTTTAATTTTTTTATAAATCACATATATGTTAACATTTGTTTAATAATTGTATTGGGTTTATTTATTTTAGATTCTCCACTAGCTTGTATTGTAGCTGTTGTGATAAAGATTATTATTGGTGGAATCAATTTTTCTGTGATAGATAAGTAAATTACGTCTTAATTTAATTCTATAAATCATGATAATCTGTTTCCTAAAATTACAGATGGAACAAGAAGAATAATTTTTCTGATTTTTTTCTGATTAATCGCATCTTTTCACAGGATTATTGAATTAATTACAGGATTATTACAGGAGAGTTTATAGATTGACAAGACTGAAAAGCAGTTCCACCTTTAGAACATCATAGATGTCAGTCATTAATGGCTAAGTGACTTCAGTATGGAGAAAAAAATCTGCACAAACGTCTGCCCCATCAGCACTTAAATTAAATTTTAGTTTTTTAGATGATGAATGAGGGAGTAACTGAAAGAAACTCATATTTCCAATCACATGGTGTATTTTGCAGTTTTTTTTTTTGGCACAAAGGGATGCGCTTCAGTGGAAAGGCAGTAACTAATAGAAAAGCATGAAGGGATAAATGAGATTGACACAAATTGAGACGGAATGCATAGTCACTCCTTCAAAATATTCTCTTTCAAGGAAGTACCCAATTTGTGGTTGACTTTGGGATCACGATATTTCTAAGGATTTCTTAGAAAAGGAAGGTTGTAAAAAATGCTTGAACTGTACATCCTCCAATTCTGATGAAGAAGAGGATAATTCTGGGTTGTCATCATTAACAATCATCTGATAGTAATTAGTGTCCGAAGCAAGTAAATAATTAGTTGAAAGGTTATGTTATTTAAAGTAGATAATTTTCCAGTTGCCTCCAACTTCGTGAAGAACATGAAAGTGTATTAGTCGTTCACTGCAGGAAAAATAGGCAGTATTGGGAAGTTATTTCTGGTCGTCCAAAGTGCTTTTATTGTTTCAAACTATTCATGAAAATTCATCTTTTGATCAACTATTGGATTCTCTCTTTCAGACATTCCAATGCGTGGGAGGAGGACAAGCTGGGGCCAGTGGGCATGTAGGACCACCCACCGAAATAATTGCTCCACAACCTGCACAGCAACCTCCACTGCAGCCTCTACCACAACCTCCACTGCAACCAGCACCTCCAGCACCTGCATCGATTCCTCCACAGGAGCCATGATGTCTGGGTAAGACATCTTATTAATATTATTGTGGAAATTATTCACAGTATTAATATTTCCCATTCTTGAGGGGGAAGCTAGGGTTGGGAATTAAAATTTGCACCGGAGATAACACATTTCTTATCACAAGGTTGGTTTAGACTTGGTCGGAACAGTGGAACTGTTGCAGGAACAAGTTGATGAAGAAAAATGTTACAACGGTGAATGAAACCTTCAATGTAAATGCTAAGTAAATATGAATGGTATGTGAATCCAAAGTAAATGCTAGAAAGAAAAAATTTGGATACTTGAGGCGTCTGACGTTGAAAGATTTGCTTACAGTTAAAACATTTTTGTTCATCACCTCTTTCCTGCAACTATCAGGGTCAGTTCTCTGAGTCGGCCAAGGCTCATGGTCAATAAGGTGAAATAGTAGAACAAACTTGAATGCAAAACCGCTATACTTCTCCCAGAAGTCTAGGAGTGGTAATTTTCAAAAAATTAAAGAAGGGGCAGATTTTAAATAGAAGAGACTTCCAAAAGTAAGTATCTTTTTGCCAAAACTTCCACACTACTGCATAAAATTAAAATCCGTAAGCAACCGCTTATTGGTCATAATGTCAGCTTTTTAACGAGCTATAGTATTTTAAATTTTGTTCAGTAGAATGGCAGAAAAGTTGTTTTTTTGTGAACCCACCTCACCACCAAACAGGTTTAAAATTCCATGTCGGTACATCGGCGCAGCAACTACTCGGTGTCAAAGTGCAATCAGGATTTTGTAACATCAGACAGCCACAATTCTTAGCTAAAGGTTCTTTTTTTATAAGATCACCAAAGATGCACCACAATGTGGACATCAGCGTGGTATTAGTTGTATTTCAGCTACTTTTTGTGAAATTGCATCACAAGCGTTCTAGGGGGCTTTCTTATCGGATCATGGAGTTACCCAGAAATATCGTTCATCTATAAGGAGTTGTATGCTGAGGGGATTAATAAGCTTGTCCAACGTTACATTTTGTCTCACGTCTTGTTTAAATTTCGGACGGACTGGTAGCGTGAAATTTTGGACCCATGTGGTCCGGAGGTGACTTCACAAAAACAACTTTTTTGACATTCTGCTGAACCAAATTTTAAAGGAAAAATAAAACCTTGCAAGAAAGGGGACATCATGACCAATGAAGAGTTTTTTTCAGACCTTTATTTCATGTAGTAGTTAAGAAGTTAAGGCAAAAAGATACTTTTATTTGGAACGATCCTCGTGCGTAAGTAAAGTTGTAATGGTTACAGTCAAAAAAAATTTACAAGTGGAATAGGATGTGCACTTCATATTTCTATTTTCATATGTTGGAATGTAGTAGGTCCAATTCATAGCAGTTCAAAAGAAAAATTTCAGTTAAAGAGGCTGACAATTTGTCAACGTTTATGATGTACTTGAGGGAAGGTAAGGAAAGACTCAATACATCTAGACTATCCATAGCACAAAGGCTGCCATAACTTAGCTTAGAACCTCATTTTCTCTCCCTCTCTTGATATTTTCTGAGAACCAGACAATGATACATGTTTGAGGGGTATTTAAGAAAGACAGTTCAACGTCTACTTTTTTGATTGGTGGCATTTTCCACCGTGAATTGTCACGATAAGCAATCATAGTTGGCAACAGGGGAAGAACTTTGATAATTCAGGTGCCCTCCTCATCGTTGCTGTTAGGGAATGATGCACGTCTGTTTTCTAAAAGGGAAAAGAGAATGTCTTTAATTTATTCTCTCGTAAGAGGAACTGTAGAATCAACACTCCTCTGTCAGAGAATTAACACTATTCAGCAGTTGCAGGGATAACATTTTAATTATAAAACTACAAGGAGTTTTGCCAGACCATTACTTCAAGAGGAAAATTGAAGTGAAGTTTCTTTATATGAGTTCAATGAAGCAGGACAGCTCCTCCATCTTGTGGCATTTTTGTCAAGGAACCTTTGAGCATTTTCAGAGGGGGTTAAATATTAGTCTCCTTCAGGTGCTTTCAGGGGATTAAGAAATCACTCTGTTCTTTAAGGAAATCGAAAATAGGGTTATATTTGACCTTCAAAATAAATATGCATAGGAGGAAAAAAAAAATAAATGATGCAGTAGATTTGCAGCTAATAATTAAGTTCAATTGTTTGCACAGTCTCCTAAGTCATTGTTATTGGACTGTGTCCAATTGATCTTGTCCATTGTCTTCTGGAAGGAAAAATAACAAGAAAAATTGTAATTTTAAGCAGGCGTTGGTTCCAGAATTAGGTTTGGCAATTGAGACGAAGAATTTTTACTTCCAACAAATCCGTTATCTAAGTTTTCGAACTTGTTATCAAAATTGATCAGTATTTTGGGAATCTCACCCCTTTTTGTTTTTCATCTAATCAAATTTTATCTGAGAAAAGTTGTTCAAAGTAGCGGAACTCAAAGTTTTTTTCAAAGTTGGTCCAGGAAGAGCTGAGTGTGTTTCGGCAATCCTTTTTCATGAGTGTACACTCCCTACCAAATGAGGTTATGTTGTTAAACAGGATTACTGTTTTTAGGGGTTACTGTAATTCTTTTAGTAAAGGTTTCTTCTTTTAATTACACTATTGAAAATTCGTGTTGCAGGAGAAACAACAATCAGTTCCGAAGAGGAGCCGCCATCCGCAGACACATCGAGAACTGGTAAGTGAAAGTATTTACAACATCGGAACTTGGCAACCATAAAAATACATTTTATCACTATTTTATCAGATGAATAAAGGAAAGAAGGGCACAGTAATTAATTTCAACGTGTATTTGTTCAGATCCAAATTGTTGATGGGTTGCAGAAACACAGAATTTTCAGAGGACAGTAGACCAATGGGCCTGTTGTAAACTTTTGCTAGAGCAAAAATAAGAGTTGTTTCTTATAGATAATGCCTCAAAAATCACAATGAGCGCATCGGCAAAGTCTAAAATGCACTCATAACTTCACAGTCTGCGTAAGAAATTTGCGGTTTTTTGAGCTTCCCGCTTCAAAAACGATACTACGGCACAGGTGAACATTTTGTAAGAGGAGTCGTTCCATCGTCGGCAATACTCATCATGGCCGACGCCAATCCGCCAAAACACGTGTGATGGGACGATATAACACCTGAACTGGATTAGACCAGATAACAATCAGCGTGTTAACGATCATATTTTCCACGCCCGAATTGATTGACCTTGAACTCTCCTCGAATTACGCGCGGAACTGCGCGCAAGCGTCGGCCATGATGAATATCGCTAACGATGGAGCGACGACTCCTCTAACAAAATGTTCACCTGTGCCGTAGTATCGTTTTTGAAGCGGGAAGCTCAAAAAAACGCAAATTTCTTACGCAGATGGTGAAGTTATGAGTGCATTTCAGACTTTGCCGATGCGCTCATCGTGATTTTTGAGGCATTATCCATAAGAAACAACTCTTATTTTTGCTCTAGCAAAAGTTTGCAACAGGCCCATTGCAAGTCTCTGATAGCGTATCTTCTAGATGAACCAAGCTCACATTGGTTGTATCAAAAAGAGAAAAAAGTCGTCACAAGAAGGAATGTAATTTTCTAGGTGTATTTTTAGGGCTGATCTCGAAAATTACGCTGGGTTTTCCGGATCCTCAAGGTATGCTTGGAAAAATCAAATTTTGCATGTGCTCCAAAAAAAATCGCAGTTTACCACAGGAAATTCAGTTGTTTGGGAACTGAGTAAATCATAGAGGACAGGGGAAAGGAAAGAAGAGCCAATTATCGCATCAACCTGAGTGGATCAGCTATCATTTTGTCACCATCTAAATTTATGTTGAATTGTGTGATTCTCGGATGTAACATATGTGTCTTCTTTTCTTTCCCCAATTGGAAGTAGGTGATTGTCAAATGCACCATTTCAAAATCATTGCGAAAAGCCCACTTAGAATCAGTGACAAATTTTAGGCAATTCGAAGTGTCTGTCGACCAGTAGCCTGATTTTTGATGCTCATGTCAGCACAAAAAGACTTAAAAAATCGATCAGATAAAGGATTATCATGTGTTAGCCTGCCGACAAAGCCTGATAAAGCTTTAACAATCAGGCTGTAGTGTCTCATGGTTGCTTGAATGAATTCAGGGGAGAATTACATTTTTGCCGGTAAATGAAGAGCAAAGAGGAGACTTTGATATCAGAAGTGACAACAAATTTAATAAGGATATTTTTGGTAAACAAGCATTAGTGCCATTAAGCCCATTTTCAGGAGTACAAGATTTCTGAATCCTCGTAAGATGGCGTATCCAATAAAATGAATGTAGCTTATACATGTTTCTGTACAATAGAAATGAACTAAAGATCATAGAGAGATAATGGAATGCGAATTTTGCAAAGTTTTCATGTTTATGGGGGAACATATAACCCTGATCCACTGTATAGTCGTCATCTCTACCCCTGCATCATCCATGCGTTGGCAACTAATGGACAAAGACTTCAGTACTCTAATTTTTCTGTTTAAAATGAGAAAGGCGACATGTTTTTAGTGACAAACCCACCCCTCTCAATTACCATTCATGTTGAACAAAAAACTTAAGTAATAAGGAACATATCATCTCAGCAGCAGAAAGTCTCTTGCCAATAAAAGAACTTGTGCATGTTTTCAAACAAAAAAAACTAAGAAAAAAAAATATGTTAGAAACCTGCACAGAGCAGCCATCTGCTGTTTTGCATACCCCTTTTCAAAGGTTCAGCAAGTCACAAAGGAATTAGAGTTTAGGGGCAGTTTAAGTAATGGAGGAAGTACATGGTGTTCAATCTTCAATTAGGGATTTTCTCCGAAATAAAATTTTCGGTATACAATCTTTTACTTTCGAGTACTTAATGCTGAGGTTCAAAATGAAACAAACTCTACTCAGTAGGTGCTCACTATGTTATCACAAGCCGGAAACATTGACTAGAAAAGCATGATGATAGATATATATAGTTGTGTTTACAGTGAAATGTAATCATTGACTGAAGTTTACTGTTTTTCAAATTCGTGATTTCGAAATCACACTTATGTACTGAACTGTACGAAATTCCCTGATTTGTTAACTTGGACGTTTTTTTTTTCATTCACAGATGCAGTAGATTATACGGGATGCGGCTCTTGCGACAAGCCTGATAACTAGGTGAGTTTTCAATTTATTGCCAGTACACTTAAAAATTGTATACGTAGTAAATCATTCTTGGAAGTGAAGGGTTTTTCCTTAAGATTTTACTCCTCCTTCAGGTTAGTCATTCAAGATAATCAGCTTTTTTTACAAATTTTGTTTTTACCCATCTTCTCAAGTATGGTCTATGAGGACAAGATTTAAAAAGTTCCCCGAGAAAATCTGCTTAAAAAGTTTTTCAATGACCTAGCTGTTTATTATTTTTGTTGTGTTAAATTTTCTGATACTGAGGACACTTTTTGTATTCGTCAACTGAGATATGTTTCGAAATAATGCGGTGAGATGAAACGGATGCTACAGATACAAATTTTCGGAAGTGAGAACTTCTCAATTGGAAATGTGGAGCTTGTGTTGACAAAACGGTTGCCAATGAGGATTAGGTACGAAACTTGTGTAAATTTAATGATGATGGTATTATCCTCCAGAAAATTTTGAAGAGAGATTTCATGCATGTTTTTTCCACCTTCATATCCTTGAAATTGAGATAAGAGAAGCTTTCGAAGGGAAAATGGCAAATTATAATACGAAGATCTCCCATTACTTAAGGGTTATAAGCCTTGGCCTGATATAATTAATTCAAGTTTTCAAAACGTCAATGAAGTCCTAGACTATTTGCATTCCACTAAGATGATGTTTTGAAGCCAAAGCTGAAGGAGGAATAAAACTAATGGAAGATTATTGAGTTTTTTCAAAGAGCGTACCGGTATATCAGTTAATTGTCCAGTGGACTTGTGGATGCAGAAAACTTCATCCAACTAGAAGTAGGCAGATGACAGTGAATGGCATAAGAGACGCGTATGTTCTTTGTAGGAAGAGAAAAAAAAAACTTTTAGTGAGGCAGCCGTTGGTAAAATAGAATTACTTTTTTGGATCTCAAGGTACGTGGTCCTCTTGATCAGTGATGTTTTTAATTCTTGGCTTATCATGAGTTACACAAATTTCAATCGTTTCATGCAGAGGCTGCTCATGTCCATTCTTCCAGTCTTGAGGTTTTTTGAGTTGATAATACATTCGAGAGTTGAATTTAGCGATTAATGTGGCATTATTACTTGTTTTACACTTTGATGGTGGTGTCAAATCTTGAAAATTATTATGAGCACAAGAAAACTAAAAGCTGGAAAAATATACATTACAGACTTTCGCACGACATGACTCAATTATGAAATGATAAACGCCAGAAAAGATGAATTTTGAAACTTAGAATTATGGTTTACATAACTTGGCAACACCTCATAAGGGGCAGGGTTGCCACAGTCAAGGAATTTTATAAAGTCAGGGAAAACTGGGAAATGTCAGGGAAAATTTGTTGAATCTTCCTCATTTTCTTTCTATATTGGGTTTGACATTTCGAACTACAAATTTTTGTCAAATTATGTCTTCTTAGCCATTTGCCATATCTTCATTTGTCAGGGAATTTCACCAAAATGTGTCTGGGAAATGTCCGGGAATTTCATTTTCTAAATTTTGTGGCAACCCTGTCTGATGGAATGACTATTAATTTAATAACCGTAACTTGCTCTGCTATTCCACTTACTTGACAGTTGATGATTATTTCTTTTCTCATGTTTTCAGATGCTTGAATCAGGCAGCCTAGAACACATGTCTTGAAAGAAAATGCCAACTATTTTTGTTCCTCAATGATTACTTTTAGACGGAACTGACGCTGCTCAAAATTGTTTTACTTCTCTCTTACTGCCTTTTTTAAACAATATATTTTTTTTTTTAATTTGATGGTTATTTTGTTTACTTGCTAATTATAATATTCATTTATTAGTGTTTAAATACGTTAGTGAGTTGCTTGTGTAACACTGATTTTTGTTCCTATTTTTGGAAACTTGAATGAATTTCATGCCTTCACGTAAACAAGCTCGTTCTCCGACTAACAGTGCAAATACGGCAAACTTCATTTAAGCCTTTCTTTAGTACGTTCAACCCATATTTTGTACTTGTATCCCATTGAAATATCATTACCTACGTCAGGGAGTCGACAGTGAAATACTGATTTTTTGTTTAGTTTTCAAGAACTTAAATAAATTTTCTCTTTTTTTACTACCTTATGTTCATTTATCAACGTCTCTTTTTTCATACACCATTTTTTCTCATGAATAATGTCGGTCAGTGAAACATTTTCATGTGTGTTTTACCTTTCTTCCAGTCATTTATTGACTAATAATAGTCGCATTTTGTTCCTGAAGGCTACACTATATTTCTCCCTATTTTCTGAATCTTACATCCTGAGATGGCTTTATGGTGAAAGTTGCAAAACACTTTCCTCATTCGGAATGTCTCAAGAAGAGCTGATTTTTTCCTTTCAATGCAAATCAGTGAATTATTCATAATTTTACCAAATATTCTGCACATAATGCATAGGGCCCGATTTACCAATAGGCTACATAGGCTATAGCCTAGGGCGCAAAATTCTGAGGGGTGCAAAATTTTTGAGACTTTATTAAAAAACGTGACTTATTAAAAAATGTCTACGTTGTGGTTAACAAATTTATTTCCTTCGCGTGTCATAAGCACACGGGCTTCCAGCTACTACTCGGGCAAATGCGCAACGAAAAGAATGGACTGATAAAATAGTGAGTGAAGAGAATTTTTTTTTTTTTTTTTTTTAATTTAACAAGTCTTCTGTTACTTCTAATTTTCCAAAATCAACTTGCAAACGTAAACGTACCTCAAAACTGTTTTAAATCGTGTTTTTCTAAAGGTGACTTTGAACATTTTTCCTGACACCTAACATCCTCCCTCTGATCTGGAGGGGAGGGGCGTCTGGCCCCCCCCCCACCCCACGAGAGCGCCTACTTTTAGGGGCGCCACCCTAAGTTTAGCTTAGGGCGCTAAAAATTTAAATCCGGCTCTGATAATGCAGGATAACCAGCAAAAATGTCAAGATATAATGTTCGTTAGTTTATCGTAAGTAATACATACAATGTGACAAGAAATCATCATCATCCCAAAATGATCGAGTTTCGTAAAAAAGGTGGGTGACAACGAATTTCTGAGGTCATATTCGGGTTTTTCAGCTCAAATTACATAAGAATCGATGTATCACACATGCGGAAAAATTTTCAAATTTCCCTGGAGGTGGGGACGGTTTGGAAAAGCTTTTTCCCCGGAAAAATCGGACTTTCTAGAAAACGGGGGGTTATCAGAGATGAATAGAGGTCAAATTTGAATTCAGCTGCTCTTAATATAACAGAAGAGACCTAGAGAGGATCTCAGAAAATTTCTCAGACTCCTCACAACAGGAAAATCGTCCAAAAAACAAAAAAGGTAGTTTTCCAAGGAAAATCGTGGGTGATCGGAATAATCCAAGATCATATTCGGGTTCAGCGAGTCCAAATACATAAGAATCGATGTATCGCACGTCGCGGACACGTTTAAAATATATTTTTGATCCCCTTTGAGTCCGGGAAAGCTTATACACAAATTTAGGTTCTGAAAGATCGACATTACCGAAAAATTCGGGGGTGATGGAAAAAAACCGAGGTCATATTCGGATTCAGCGGCTTAAAATACATAAGAATGACAGTACCACGGGTCCAGAAAAATTTATACAAATAAATTGCATGCATGACAAATATACTTCAAATTTGCTCATTTTCCGGGGGAAAAGTCGCTTTTCCGGAAAACTGAGAGGTGACAGGGAAAAATGAAGGTCATTTTCGGACTCAGCGGCTCAAAATACATCGGAATAGCCGTTTCTCGTACCGGAGAAAAATTTTACCTACATTCTGCAGGGGGTAATAGTCGCAAAAACACCAAAAATGCCCGAAAATGGCCATTTTTCCGGGTAAAATCGACTTTTCCGGAAAACTGGAGGGTGATGGGAAAAAACGGAGGTCATATTCGGATTCAGCGCATCAAAATACATAAGGATCACCTTATCTCGTCCGGGAGACATTTTTGTCATTTTTTTTTGTTGCACAGTGTAATCTGCCAAATCGGATGCACAACTGAAATTGATGAAACGACAGAGTCTGCTCCGAATTTACGCGACTCGACTCGCATGGATGATGGATGCGGCAACATTACTTGCGATTTTCCCCTTGGATTCTATCGAAATTTTCCGAGGAATATTCTGGGTGTCCATAGTCAATATCTAATGTGTCAGAGGGGATGAACAAATGAAATTGATGAAACGACAGAGCCTGCTCCGAATATACGCGACTCGCGAAATATGGATGATGGAATTCGGCAACATTGCATGAAACCCCCTTGGATTTTCTCAAAATTTTCCGAGGATGGTCCTGGTTGTCCTTACTCAATATATAATTCGTTAAGTCGGATGAACAAATGAAATTGATGAGATCACATAGCCTGCTCCGAATTTACGCGACTCGCGAATTATGGATGATTGAGCAATTCGGCAACACTGCATGAAATTTCCCCTTTGAATTTTCCTGAAATTTTCCGAGGGTGGTCCTGGGTACCCATTTTCAATAAATAATCGCTCAAATCGGAGGAACAACTGAAATTGATGAAACGACAGAGCCTGCTCCGAATATCCGCGACTCGACTCGCATGGATGATCAATCGATCAATCAATGCATATTATTTATTAGTAGGGAAACTGACGAACACGGAAAAAATGAATTGCTGATTTAACAATGCAATTGATAAAAAAAGTGACTGCAATGTTTCAAATGTACATTTTACAACAGTGGAAAGCTAATCTAACCACGGGGGTGGTTAAAGTAGCATTTTTTTGCTGTAAAATTTACATCGAAACATTGCAGCCACTTTCTCTAACAACGAAATTGTTAAATCAGCAATTTAATTTTTCCGTGGTGGAAAAAATGGGGAGGGGGGGAACGTTCACCCCTCCTTCGCTCTGTCATCCTTCCCTCCCCTTCCACCTCCCCTCCCCTTCCACCTCCCCCCCTTCCACCTCCCCTCCCCTTCCACCTCCCCTCCCCTTCCACCTCCCCTCCCCTTCCACCTCCCCTCCCCTTCCACCTCCCCTCCCTCTCTCCAACCCCTCCTCCCTCTCCGTCCCCACCCCGCCCCGTCAGACCCCTCCCTTCAGCCTCTCTCCCTCGCACTCCCTTTACCTCAGCCTCTCTCCCTCGCACTCCCTTTACCTCAGCCTCTTTCCCTCGCACTCCCTTTACCTCAGCCTCCCTCCTCCTCCCTCTCTTCCTTTCCTTCCTCCTCTCCTCCTCCCTCTCTTCCTATCCTTCCCCCACTCCTCCCTCTCTTCCTTTCCTTCCCCCTCTCCTCCCTCTCTTCCTTTCCTTCCCCCTCTCCTCCTCCCTCTCTTCCTTTCCTTCCCCCTCTCCTCCCCCCTCCACCCGCCCCACCTATCCTCCCTTGCCCTTCCAGCACCCCTTATCCATTATCCACCTCTCCTCCTGCCATCATCTGTCCTTGTTCTTTATCCGCATTCCGCCTTGACCTTAACAGACCTCTACTCGCCCTACCCTATCTGCTATTTGGCTCAAAAAAGCGAATTTCTGTGATTCATAAAAATAGAGGACTCCAAAAGTGTTAATTAACGGTAAAAATTTATTCCGGAACGAATTCGGCTGGTTTATGAAGGTTCCGGATCTTTTCCCTGATCCCTCAGAATACTATCTGTTCCGAAAACATCGGACACCAACTTTGTAGGTGAATAGGACATGAATCCACTATGAGGAAGAGGCAGTATTGGTTAATCCATGCGGTGCCGAGGCGAGGAAAAGAGCGATAACAATTCTGCAACTCATCGAGTTGATTTTAGTAAAGTTTACCGTGCTTTTATTTTCAAAAGTGAATAATTAGTTTCAAAAATGCCTGCAGGAGGTGCTTTATTCGGTAGTGCAGCTACGCGGAATGCGAGTAAAAATTTGGTCGAATTTCGGGCTGGTAAAATGACAATGAAAGGTAATATGGTTCGTCCTGATAAAAGGAAAGGACTTGTGTACATTTATCAGTCGGATGATTCATTGATGCATTTTTGCTGGAAAGACAGACAAAGCGGATCTCTAGAAGATGTAAGTATAATAGACCAACTCCTATCCTTGCTCCCCTGTAAAAAGGTGTTACTCCAGATGCACCTCCCTTAGGTTCGACTCCTTGGTATCGATTCACAAAGGGCCTGTCAATTTTTTAAAACACTGAAAGTTTTGAGTAAATTTTGGCCAAAATTTTTGGATCTGCTCCAGTTTTTGGACTCCTACCACATCGCTATTGTTAACTGATATGCTCGGTACCTAACCTTCATCAGGGGACATACGTGCTCCAATTTAGGAACGGTACAAGTATTTGCTAATAACCTGGTAATGGGATCTCATTTTGGAGTGGAACTAAAGGAAATAGTTCTGGGTTGTTCATGAATCGGACCGTTCAAATGAACGAGTAATCGCAAGGAACGTGTATCCTAGAAGATTCACACCAATATGGACCAGTTCATCAGAAATCGTTTCGCGCTTAGCACTACTGCGGTAACTAGACGCAAGTTGTTCATGAATCGAAAAGAATTGGAATCGCATGGATGCCAACCTAACACTGTACAATCTTTGACTGCTCCTATGATGAGAGTTGAAGTTAGTACTGTATTAGGTTGGTATCCATGCGATTCCAATTCTTTTTGATTCATGAATGACTTGCGTCCAGGTCCTCAAGTCGTTCATGAATCGAAGGAATTTGAATCGACAAAGATGAACAATGAACACACAGATCACAAAATGAACGAGATTCGCACTGATAACCTACCTCATTTCAAAGATGGTCTTGTTCCTCAAATCTGGCGTTTCATATGGATCGTTTCTCCATTTCGATTCCTAATGAACGAGTGAGCTGAACAAGTACTAGGAGTGAATCGATTCCTCAGGAAAAAATACATAAAGTGTAAGACTCTTCCCAGCACTATAAGGAAAGGTTTTAAGAGGGATGGAAGAAGAGAAAAGAGATAGAAAGAGGTCATCTTTAGCGATTATTAAGTGGCACACAAAACCCTGTCTGGAGGGCTAGCATACACAGTTGCGTTTAATTTGCGAAGGAGAATAATTTGTGGAAATTATTCTCCTTTGAGTCAGCCGATTTGAGAAAGGATCAACGCAATAAATTTCATCTCCTTCTATGATTCCACAAGTTTGCAAGAAAATATAATGATCTGCTACTGGTTAAAGAATGAATCATCAGCTGAATAGGGTAGTGCTCGAAGGGGTGTGCCAGATAGGGAGTTCCCTAACCTTAGTGTACAGCAAAAGAGGCATAGTAATCTGAAACGGGCTCTAGCCTTAAGGTTTTGCACCTCTTTTCAAATGATTGCCTCATTACTATTAACATGGGTATTTTTTTGTTGCTTGTTTTTCTTGAAAAATGTAGTCCTAATTTTATTAATTCGATTTTATTTATGTTCTTCACAGGATCTCATTATATTCCCGGATGATTGTGAATTCAAACGTGTTACTCAGTGCACCACAGGTCGTGTTTATCATTTGAAGTTTAAATCCACAACGAAGAAGTTCTTCTTTTGGCTGCAGGTAATTCTTGAGTCCTCATCAAGTTCAGCTAGTTGTTTTGATTCTCTTTCTCATTTTTTTTTCTTTTACATAAAAATTAGCCATTATTTTTCATTGGTCCTTATTATTTAGACGTTTCTGCGCTTGAAAAACGTTTTCTAGAGATGGAGAATCCTTTGTCCCATGCTAAAAGTGCACTTGTAGATTTAGATTGAGCTTTACCTTCTGTGACCGTTGGAAGTTAATATTACTATCCTTTTAATAATTGATTATGCCGAAGCACTTTATGACCAATTTTTTATGCTATCACTTTTTCTAGTTCAGAGCCTGGGAGTAGGAGGGAGGATTCTTGAAAAAAGACAAATCGAATTGAGAGAATGAATCACTAAGTAGGTACTAGAATAAAATTGATTTGCGAAAAAGGAAAACAGAGAACCAAAACTGAAGAGATATATTGTGTCTTTGCACGCAAATAAAGACAAGGTTTTGGCTAAAAATCATAAGATTACTCATGTGAAATAAGTGTATGTGTGCTCCTTTTTATGGAAAGAAAAAAGTATCATTTAATGACTCTAAAGAAATATGTACATACAAGTCGTTTTTACTGCTTCAAATTTGAATTTTCATTTCAGTGAAATCCTAGTTAAATTTCACGTTGCCCACCAGTCCAATTTTACAAACCACTAGCTTCAAATCTTCATTTTAAAATTTTGTTCGCTTGCAGGAACCAAAAACAGATAAAGATGATGAATATTGCAGACGTGTCAATGAAGTCCTGAACAATCCACCTACACCTGGGATGTCCCGTGGCGGTGCCAGCAACCCAGGTTCTTTTTCTCTTACTGTTTTTATCTTGAATATTGATGTAAAACAAGAGCGCAATTGTATTTAATTAGAATTAAATAGAATTAAATTAGAATATTTGATGGCTTTGGCTAGAATCAGCCTAGCTCAGTTTCACATTGCCAGATTTTCTTGCTAATTTTTTTTTATTTTTATTTTCGAGAAACAAACACTACAAATGTGGCCCGATTTTTATGTAACAAAGTGGTATAATAGTGCTAAGTCCACACTGTTTTGCGAGGAAAGCAAATCCAAAAAATTCCAAAAATTGCAATTACAGCCAACAATTTGAGCTCCCATGAGTGTCAGTATAAGACTGAGGAGGGAGAAGGTTCAGCTCAGGCAGACGCATTATCGGGCATATAAATGTGGATTGGAAAGGCCCCAATAGTGTAGAATGAAGAAAAAGTCTTATCGGTCAAGAATCAGAGGAAAAAGAAAAAAAAAACAATCTTTTTTTTAAATTGGTGGGAAATTTTGTGGAAAGCTGTTAAAAAAAATGAAAACACTTGAGCACTTGAAAATTTGGAAGATTCTTCACCCCTGTCAGAAAGTCTCTAATGTTCCGAGAGTGCACAGATAGTAACCCTTTTTATTTTTATCCACAGAGGATCTGCAAAACATGTTGACTAACATGTCTCAACAACAGCTTATGCAATTATTTGGAGGTGTGAGACAGGTTGGAGGTCTCTCCAGTCTTTTAGGAACCATGAGGTAATGATCTTACCTACTGTCACTTTTTGAGCTGCATGATACTGGAATTACTTTGATGTTACTTACCTCTTGAGTAAAGGACCCCGCACACCTCTTATGGGAAGCTGCTCCACGACCGATTGCCTTCTGACTTATGTTTTTCGATTCTCCTCAAGATGCTGATCAAAAGTTATAATTGCGCCAACTTTCTACGATGCACTGTTTTCGCAAAAAACCTAAGAGAAGATTCAATTATTCGCCAACTATGAATAAAAAAGAACAAAGCATTTGAGGACAGGCCCGATGTAAATAAGGAAAAAACGTAGCGTGTGTCCGTCTTCTTATCTGTACCTGTTGACTCAGAGGCTATCTCTCTCCCGCACTCGCCTGGTAGACGTTCAGACTTTTCTGTTCTTATGCTCCTCAAGAATCTGATTTTTGGTCGAGCAAAACGGCGAGCGGAATCCGAGATAAGACTGCCGCTCAGTGCGGGAGTTCCCCTGATTTGTTCACTCGAGTACTGAAATGAGGAATCTTTCTGGCTTTTTATCGCCGAATAATTGAATCTTCTCTTAGGTTCTTTGCGAAAACGGTGCATCGTAGAAAGTTGGCGCAATTATAACTTTTGATCAGCATATTGAGGAGAATCGAAAAGCATCAGTCAGAAGGCAATCGGTCGCGGTGCAGCTTCCCATAAGAGGTGTGCTGGGTCCTTTCGGAAAAAAACTCATCTTCTAGCTTGGAAAAGCTCCTCAGAGCCTTTCGCGTTAGAAGAAAGCAATATTAAATTTGAGGCAAAGAAGTCGGAAGCCTCTGCAAACCCAAACTGGAATATTCTGTTATAACACTATCAACATTTTATAAACATAAATGCGTAAACATTAGTGATTGAAACGGACTTGCAAGTATTTTTAGCAAGTGACACTGCAAAATCTTCTGGCTTTATATATCTTAGTTTGAAATAAGACTTTATTACCTCAGACTTTTGAGGTTGTCCTTGTCTCAGCTTAAATTTCATCAAATGATACGTTGATTCGCCTTCTTAAGGCACCTCTCACTAAGACATTAGTGAAAAATTGTGCATTTGTAACTTGTCTCAAGACAAAGAGTCTCAACTTCCATCCAAAAGAAGGCACATTTAAGTTTTCTCCATCAAGTCCAATTTTATACTGAATTTCAACGCATGTGGATGAAATTGCTGACTCTCTTGTCAAAACGGTTTGTGCATCGAACTGCTATCTGTTTTGTTAAAGTCCCATTATCAGAGAATGTTTCGATTTTTCCAGAGAAAACTAGATTGATAGAGAAAGGCGAATATAATTTTTGAGATCAACACTCAAAATCAGATTGGATGCTGTTCTTAGAGCCTGTTTTAGATTTTTTTGCGTAATTCTCTGTGTGCGCGGAGTGCGGGACTCTGCGCGACATTGAAAAAGGCAAAGTATCTGAAATGGGCTCTACTTTTTATGCAAGTCAAAAAAAAATGTTTTTTTGTATGCTCACTAACATAATATTTACTCAAAGCTCCCCACTTTTTAGCCCCTCCAGTTCTGTGAGTCCCAGAGCAACATCTGGAACTTCTTCAACCAGTAGTAGCACTGCCACACCTAGCACACCGAAACCGTCAACAGCCAAATCTTCATCTAAACCTGCTACCACTACAGCCTCTGCTCCAGCCGCTGCTGCGACAGGTATAGTTGAACTACATTTTGCAATAATGAACTAAAATTTTTGGCCCATACGTAAAAACTCCTAATCAAAACTAATGGCATGTATGTTGTGTTTAATGTGAGCCAGAAATTGTACCTCCTGATTGCAAAATATAGTTCAATTCATCATTATGGATCAAAAATATCTACACTGCAAAACTTTTTCTCACAAAAGACTGATATAGTGACTGCATCATTCGATATAATATCGAAATCTTGGTTCAAACCAAAACCCACTAAGATCACCTCATTTACGAATTCTTCTTCAGTTACTTGTGTTAATTAATTAAAATTTAGTCATTGACTGGTCCCAAATCAATTGAAGATTCATTAAACATGAGAACTGTCGTTTGTAAGAAACACTACAATTTCTTGTGATGAAGCGATTAAAAAACAAAATAATCAATTTTAAAAATTAAATTTACGGAACAAGTATCGAACTCCGAACCTGCAGCACCACAGGCGAGCGCGCTACCGCTTGGACAACTGTCTCGCATGACCACTACGACATTCGGATCGCATTAAAAGGTGCGCGCACAGTAGGCTCAAATTGAGCGCGTCGCTGACACGAAAAAACGGCAACTTCAAAAATTCATAACTCAAAAACGGCTGGGCATTGGCACCTAAAAAAAAAATACGGGTTCTTATATTAACCTATTCTACCTCTCTGCCAAATTTGAACCCGATCTGAGGTGGACAATCGGTAGCCTCCCCTTGTTAGACGCATTTCACCACCAGGCGTAAAAGGCGCGAATCAGAAACAAGATTCCGTGTTTGTATACATTTAAACCAAGGGTTCGATATTATATCAAATGACGTAGCCACTAAATCAGTCTATGGACCTCTAGACAAGGTTTGAACTAGAGGAACTTTAGAGTATAACTAGAGTGGAACTAGAGTATGGACACGTCGATTTATGCAGCTCTTGGGCCCAAAAGGGCAACAAGTACAACAAAAATCACTCGGAAAAGGCAGCTGAAATGCAGCTATGCATTTGAAAGATTAATCAATATGGCTGACAGTGCATTGTAAACAAGCGTCTTCTATGTAAGATTTTGTAGAGAAAACATGTGATGTTTTCTCTACACCTTGTCCGGTGGCCCATTGTCTTTCGCAAGCAAAGATCAGCAGTAGAGTCTCTTCATACCCACAGTAGCGTAATATGGAATCCTTTCTGATTGGCCCTCATTTTAGGCTTCATTCTAGTTTCATGAATGTCATAAATGAGCAAAAATATTACTCTTTCACCTGTTCCAAAGATTATAAACCGGACTTGACCAAGGAACCAACTGAACGGAGGGCACAACAGTGAACCAACAGAACAAGAGTGGAAATGGAGGAAAGAAATCTGAGAATGAGTAACCAAGGATCAGGAAAAATGCTACTAACTGTCTAATCTTCCTGCTCCAACCATGACTGTAGGTTATGCAACTCTGAATACAAAGGGACTCCACTCAGCAGGGCTATAGAAAAACTTGTTCCCCTTTTTCATGCTGCTGCACTGGCTAGCCTATTTCAGCCGATTTTACATTTATTTTCCTTTGACAAGCAGCTTTATACTGCAAAAGACCAATGCAGCCAAGAAGAATTTATAATTCTCCTGTAGAAAACTATTTGTCATATCCTTTAAAATGTGAACAAAATGTAAGTATTATCCACACAATGCACACAGTCAAAATCATTGAGCTGCTCTCAGCGCACCTCTAATTTACTTTACTTAATATTATAAAGTTTAGTTATTTAAAAAAAAATCAAAAGAACCAACAGAACTATACTTTACAATCTCCTAGCTACAGCTTTTCATGAGACCTTTTTTGGTGTAACCAGGAGTATTCCATCTCAAATCAACTTTTGTTCCATAATGGATATACTTTGTTAAAAGCAGTGAGAGATTTGTTTGTCAAATTATTTAACTTCTTTACATTTTTGCATGGCAGCCTAACATTACGTATGATATTTATGATTTGTATGGACAGGAAGAGCATATGAAATTACAGGTCCCCCCCCCCCCCCCCCAAGAAAACCTAGTGCATGACTTTTTTTCACAAAACGGATCGTCCGGTATGGTGGTGTACCAAGGATGGTATATGAAAACATCACCAAAGAATGTTGGAGTTCCCCCCACCAAGAAAAAAGTTGTAGGGAACAAATTGTGAATTGTCGGTATCTGACAGAAAACGTGAAGGTGCCTGAGAAAGATAGCTTGATTATTAGCATGATAGTAAGATAATTTGATTTGACTACTTTTTGCCCACTACCATTTTAACTAGAATGGTTTTCACCATCAGTAACATATACAAATAAGCCTGTTAGCTATTGATGACTTTCTTGTATCTTTTATAGCAGGAGGCTCATCTTCTTACACACCTTCCGCAATCCAATTGCAAGACCTGCAGTCTTTACTATCTGATATTCAAGCACATAAAGGCCCTAAATCCTCAGGAGAAACTGCAAATCGGCCAAATGGTATGTCATTTTAGCTCACAATTTTTTGTGAGCAAAGCCTGATAGGATATTATTGCGTTAGAAAAATAAATACTTGAAGAACCTAGTGACTAGAAAAGGAAGTAAATGAGTACAGAATAAAAACGTGACATGAAAATAAAGAATACTAGACAACATGATGCATTAGGGTGGCCCAATTTTTTTTTGGTCTTACCCCCTAGAACTGATCCATTTGATTAAAAAACACTCTGCCAAGTTTCAGCCAAATTGAATAATATTAACCCGTGCCGACAGAGCCATCTTTTTCACATGAGATTTTACAGTGAAAAACACATTTTGATCAGAAAAATCCATTTTTCGGAAAATGCGTAATTTCTAGAAAAAATCTGAGGTCATATTTGGCTTCAGCAGGAAAAATTAAGTGGGAAAATATATAGCTCCTCAGAAACTCCTTATGGAATAGAAGGAAACGGTTATCATTTTCGAATTCACCGTTAAAAAACACATCAAAAACATCTAATACAAGTCGATTGTTCATTTCCTAAAAATTGAATTTTCACCGGAAACCCCTGTTTCTACAAGAAAATCGATTTTCTGGAAAATCCCGATACAATGGAGCAACTTTGTCATCATTTTTGGACTCATCGTTAAAAATCACATAAATAACATCCGTCACATGTTGAGGTTTATTTCTTGAAAATTGAGTTTTCTCTGGAAAACCCTCTTTCCATACAGGAAAATCGATTTCCCGGAAACTCCTGATGGAATAGAAAAAAATGGATAGCATTTTCGGACTCAGCGTAAAAAAGTACATAGAACACACCCTCCATATGTTGAGCTTTGTTTTCGGATGCAGGCCTTCGTAATTATTTGAGATTCATCATCGTCATTTTACTCCTTTTTAGCGTTTTCTAGATGTTTCAGTTGTTTTGTCGCTATAACGAGGGGTAAAAGATTTTTTTGCAGTGTCCAATACATGCTTTCCCACTTAATTTTCCCTGCTGAAGCCAAATATGACCTCAGATTTTTTCTAGAAATTACGCATTTTCCGAAAAATGGATTTTTCTGAAAAAAAAGTGTTTTTCAATGTAAAATCTCATGTAAAAAAGATGGCTCTGTCGACTTGGGTTAATATTATCCAATTTGGCTGAAACTTGGCAGAGAGTGTTTTTTGATCAAATGGATCAGTTCTAGGGGGTGGGACCTAAAAAATTCCGACTTTGCCAAATTTGGGCTACCCTAATGATGCATCAATAATGAAAAAGAAGACTAAGAAAGAACTTGCCGTAAGAATGCGTTGAATTCTCTAAATACATCTCGTTGAGTTCAACATACTCAAGGCCTAGAAATTATGAATCAATCATTATTAAATGTGAAATTTCTGCACTGTTGGGCAATTTGCAGGCGCCTGTCGAAGAGTTAAAAATACCTCAATTTTCGCTCCTCGATTCCCCTCCCACCCTCCAGTAGAAGCTACTGAATATCTATGAGTCTATGTTTATGACCTAAAAATCTTCAATATAGCACATTAAGGTGCCTTTCATCAGGGAAACTGGATATCTCCAATGAGTCTAAAAAAAAATGGGGTAAAGGTCGCAGAGAAAAAGATAACGATAGATACGAAGCTCCTATTTTGTAGAGTGAGAGAACAGTTTATTCCTGGAAACTTTAATCAACAGAAATACCAACAAACCGTTGGGCATTGGCATAGGATTTTCTGTCCTTGGTATTACATAACAATTCTGCTACAATGTGCAGTTTGAGTGGGTGAACTTGTTTGTTGTGAAACAGTAATTCCATTATTCCATCCTCATGCCTTTTACTTCAAACCAAGGGGTCCTCCCCCTGACCGCTACACGGCTCAACCCCTGGGGCGCTGCGAGCCCCCGAAGGTCAGCTTCGCAGCCAGCAAAATCGTCGAAATCGCCCGACGATCAAATTGAAATTGCCTAAAATAATTAAGAATTTAAAAAAAGATTCAACAGCTAAAAGAAAATTTAAAATAAAAAAAAAAAGATACCTCATCAACATATTGAAATCGATTACTCTCAACCTACTGAGAAAACTCGAATGTAAAAATCCACAGTATTATTAAGAATTAAAAGAAAGAAACCTCAATCAACAAATTAGAATGAAATAATGAGAAATAGAGGACGCAAGCCAACTGTGAAAGGAGTAAAGAGAAACAGGATGTAAGCTAGAGTCAACAACAATACAAGGGGAATTTCCCACTAATGGGTTTTGATGGGTATAGGAGTTTCCCTTTTACGGACTTTGAACTCCCCTTCCTTACCCCAGTCTATCGACGGTCTTACTCCTCTTCTTCACCCGGTCCATTGAGCGTCTTAAAAATGATTTTATTAGAATAGTGAGGATTAATTTTAGAAACTAAGCTGTCGAGTGAAATGAGTTCTGGGAAACAAAATCCATTTTCACATAAGTTTAATCTAGGTCCAACTATGTTTAGCCTAGCCTTGATCTGTATCTTGAAAATTTTTCAAACACGAAGACATTAATTATTCCCTTTGACAGGATTTACAAAACTGAAATTAATTTTTTTACTCATGAATTATTTTTCAGTTGATTTATCCTCTGCCTTGAATGCTGAAGGCTTGCAAGCAGTTCTGAGTAACCCTGGTATCGTTCAAAACTTGCAGCAGCATTTACCTTCCCTATCATCTACTACTACCTCCAACTCTCAGCAAGACCAATTACGCAATACCTTAGCTTCTCCGCAATTTCAACAGGTAAGAATAAAATGAAAAATGCAGCATTCCCATTGGTCTAGAAGACCTAGAAAGTTAGGAATTGTACAGCGACCTGAGAATGTCAGGAAATGTACAGCGACCTGAGAAAGTCAGGAAATTTACAGCGACCTAAGAAAGTCAGGAAAATTGAAAGAAATTTATAAAAAGTAAGTCGGCTGTGCAACTGCATGTCTCCTCTTCAAAATTTGAAAGGAATACGAATCACAGATCGGTAATTTGGAAATAAACTTCTAAACAAGATGTAAGTGGTCTGTGCCGAGAATACTTAAAAATATCTCATTTAGGAGTTATCTTTAGAACTTTCCATTGTGCGAAGATTTTTCTATGTAAAATTTTGAATAGAAAAGTTGTGACATTTTTCTCTTGTGCAGACTTGGTCTCTTAGCCCATTTTAATATATATTCCGAACCACTTTAGTTGCTTGGTCACACAAGCTTGGAAAGAGCATCCACGACCTAATTTCAATTTTTTCAGCCCTAATTTCTCTTTTGATCTTGAAGCCACTCTTACAGCTTTTTTCTTGAGTTGAATATTTTGGCTTTAAGGCCTGTTCCCCTTGGACAATCAAATGTCGAAACCACGGATCTCCATTGCGGTGTTTCCAAATCTCAGTTAATAGTTTATTTTTCCAAAGAGGGACAAGTCAACCTAGTGGCTCAAAATTCATATAGAATATTTTACTAACAGTAGTAAGAGAGAAGAAAAATTAAGGACTTTTTTAAGAAATTATGTTAACCAGTTTTCCATGGAAAAAATGAAGTATGACCGGAAGTCTCTAATGTCGCTAACAGAGTTCGCACTTAACGGTCTCGCACTTTCGTCATTGATGTGGTGATGTCTCTGTCGCAGGCAAATAGTGAAATCAGGCATTTTGTCAAATGCCTAGGCAGATAGTTAAATTTTGACTGTTTGCACAATTTTGTCAATTTATGGCAAAGAGCTCGCGAGTTTTCAATATTTTTGGAAAAATAAGTCATCAAACCTACGGAGCTCTTTTTGTCTCTACCTCTTCAATTCCTTCTCATATTTTTAAATGTTTACTTTCTCAAAATTCTGTTTTTTATGACATGCTAAAAATTTCGAGATGAGTGTCTGTTCAGGAGCTAAAAATCGTTTAAAATACAATTGCGTGATGCAAATTTTTATTGAGAATTTTTTCTTCCAGGAGCAATTAAATAACTTTTCTAAAATTAGGAAAAGAATCAGAATTTCAATCCACGTTAGAATATTTTAATATTTGCCTAGACATTTGACAAAATGCCTGGTTTTACTATTTGCCTGCGACATCTCTATCAATATCAACCTAAGACACATGACGCTTGGAGTGATCATGTCTAATTTTGATATAATTCTGTGACTTGCAAGAATGATCCATGCTTGACCTTTTCTAATTCATAATCGTTTTGTTTCGATGCAAATTTTCAGGCTGTGAGCATGTTCAGCACTGCACTGCAGTCGGGACAGCTAGGTCCTGTTGTGGAACAGTTCTCTGTTGGTCAAGATGCTGTGTCGGCAGCAAATGAAGGCAACATGGAAGAGTTTGTAAAAGCTCTAGAAAAAGCCACAATCAGTAGCGATGATGATTCAACCCCAGAGCAGCCAGACAAAAAAAAAAAGAAGGAAAGTAAAAGCGATGAAGATATGCCCATGGATTAATTAATAATTTATCTAATTAAGAATGTTGAATATCAAGTATGAACGTTATGGATGATTTTTCCCTGTTCCAGCTGCTTGGAAGATAGCACATCTTGTTATTTTCATAATCCCAATTTTTTTTGGTAGCTTTTAACTTTATATTTCATTAAAATTTACAAAGTGGTTTTTTTAAATTAATTTTATTAATTGCTCTTTCCTTGAATCTTAAATAAAGTATATTTGTTAATTTGTAAGTCAGCATCCACAACACTTCCAGAATTCCTCTCTCATCTGGTCACTGCATATCAAATCACAGACATTACTCTATTTGATAGATCTAGGGCTAAGGCCATCTAGTGGATTGACAGTGAAATTACCAAGACCGAAGACTGAGAAAAAATTTAGGCATCCCTGAAGCCCTCAGTCTTTTTATGCAAGATCCTGTACTCCTTCCTCGTTGATCTACCTCTTCAGCATTTTTACATAATGACCTTGGGAAAGCAAAGATAGGTTTATGTCTCATCCATTTTTTTTTTTTTTTGTAAATGAAAATCAAGCACCCTTAGACAAGAAAAATTTAATGCGTCGAAAAATGTCTCACAATTTTTGGAATTCATATGATCAATATGCCCAGACAGGCTATTTAACAGACTAGACTGCAGCCATAAACTGCAAATCAATGGCCAAAGTGCAAAATCACCTATCTACATCGTGGTGCTGCAGAATTTCCGCTTCCATTTTCATTTTTTGGAAAAGAAACATCAGGTTGGCTTTGTAAAATTTTACAGATTATTCTGCTAACAGAGAAGAAAAATTATGGACGTTTTCAAGAAATTACGTCGATTAGTCTTCCAAAGAAAAAATGAAGTAGGTATGACAAGAACTTGGCAAACAGAGATATTAGTTTTGCAAATGCCCAGGGTGTCTACAAGTCCGGAAATAGTACTGATTGTTGAAGGGCGGTCGGGAAGGACTGAAAAAGTATGTAAATTCCGCATAAAGGTTTTCTATATTTTGTCATTTTTGTTGCAATTTGAGGAAGAAATTCAAATTTTTGAAATTTTTTGATTATCGTCAATTGGAGGTACTGAATTTCTTGGGAATGTACTGAAAAAGTACTGTAGAAGTACTGATTTTTGGCCAGCCTGTTTTAGTAGACTCCCTGATGTCCCTTGAAAAATTAACATATAGTGAGACTAATTAATATGCACAGATAGATAATCAAACTGCAGCCAATGAATAAACAGTCCATGTTACGTTCAGAGGTCCCTTGAGATTCAATAGTCATATTGATGTCATTCTACTAGGTATGCGAATCTGAAGATGTTATGTGATGTTGCTCTTTACCCTGTCTTCATACAGTAGCCATACCCTGCGTATTCATTACAACAAAATAGTTAGAAAAATCCAGATTTTCAGAATTTCACTTATTTTCAAATGAGCAGTAACTTGAATCCAACCCTGTTGAAATTTCTTTAAATTCTTGGAGGGATAATGATATGAATTTTGAAAATCTTTGTAGAGTGTCTCAGACTTAAGTATCTGATAAGACTCTTACTCCTGATGATTTAAATTAGCTTTGTAATCTGATTCTAGCTTGTCAGACATATTTAGAGCCAGTGATCTAATTTCACCGGGGACAACATTCCTTTGCCTGAAAATTTAGACTTCAGCATAAAAAATAAGGGGTGCCACACCAACTGCATTCCCTACCAAATGCCCTGTTTCATCAACAAAAAGCTTAATGACTCTGCATGAAGACAGTGTAGAAATACGTCTTTTTTGTTTACTACTTCAAATAGCCCACTAGGGCTAATCCTTGCGCTTTTAGTCCAGTCCCCCCTCCGTCCCTCTAACCAGTCCCAAACCAGTAAGCTTATCAAATTGAAAATCTTCTGTATTTTAACTCTCCTCTTGTGTTTCCTACGGAAGGAGGGTTGAGGCTTTTCAAAACTCAGAATTGATGCTGTCTCTATCTTATGAAGTTATGAATCACCTAACATGTAGTTTTAAAGCATTGGAGACTTGTTCGTTCTGAAACGTGAACGTTTTTGTAATTACAAAGAAACTACCTAGGTATCACTTCTTGTTTTGTGCCTATTGTACCTGCCAGGATGATCAATTCAAGTTTAGTCACTAGCAGCCGAAAAATTGCCAAGTCCAAGTTATTAGTTGATTCTAGTGAGTCGAGACAGCAGGTACCTTTTTGTGAAGCGCTAATTTAAAAATCGCGCTATTTCAGTTTATCAGCACAAAGTAACGCATGATGCGGCGGCGCCCCGAAAATAATTTCTCCCCTCTGTTACCACCGGCAGAACCGGCGAGTGAGGAGTCATCTTTCCGCCCAAGTAACGTTGAAATAAACTCTCTTTTTTGCCTGAGGAATAACCGAATCCCTCAAGAGGAATTCTTCTATTTTGACAACCCAATTCGGACGAAAAAAAACCGTCATACCCCAAACCAGGCAACCCTGCTTTGTCCGCTCGTCTGGAACGTGACGAAACGCAGCCATCATTTTGGAAAAGTGATTCACCCACCACTCTCTACCCTCGATCGCGAGTGTCTGCCGATTACTTTTGTGTTGCAATCTCACCGAGTTACCGACAAGATAATTTCTGTACTCTTATCGTCAAGGTCTTATCTCAACCCGAAGTTATGCCGTTATCTCACTATTTCTTATCTCTACCATCTCGTGTGATTACGACGAGTTGTTTGTAAACAAATAGACGTGAGTGAAGTGAAGTGGTGTATCGATCTGCATGAGCTAAGGCCGAAGCTGAAATTCCAACTGTCTTTCGGGGTAGAATTAAATCCCGTCATTGGAGGTGAGTTTCTACGCTTTCCTACGCCTATGTCTCGCTGTGAGGGTTCTAATTTCCGTTTACTCAATGAGATAGTCGCTGCCACTCTTTGGAACCAGACAATAACAAACCCTGACCTTGAAAATTTACGTGACGTAGGTCCATCAGTTGATTTTCAATGTCATTTCGGTTTCGTTTTCATTTCATCCATTGAAATAGAAGAACATTTTACCGGACGGCCTCACTTTTGGCCCTCTGATTTTGGGCACTCTTGCCATCCAACCATGTGCAAATCTTGGTGTATTGTAAACTGATGTTTTGCTGTATGTTGGTTTCGGAATATGACGAGCGCAATCACATAGAATGTTTACGTCCCGAAGAAGTATCACCCACTTGTCCTGTCGTACCGCATGTATAGGATGCTCTGTCTAGGAACGAGTAACAAATGTTCACCTTGTCACGTTCTATTTGTCCAGATTCAGTGTCTCTGATGAATGTTGAGGTCACTAAAACATAGGTAACTCATTTTATTTTTGTTAAGTTGAATGTTAAGCAAGATTTCTTTCAGCAGGGATGTTTTCTTGTTCAAAATTTGATGGATCATCATGAACCATGTCAGTTTTTATCCTGTTATGCGAGTGTGGTTTAGATTTTCCAATATAGTGCGAGGACCCTAGGTACACTCTATTACAGGTATGGACAAACAGGGTGCCGAAGTGGCAGCGCTGAGAATATGGGCCATTGAGTGACGTCGCAAGTTGTACTGTCTTTGCCGCGCAGTTCAAAATGAGGTTCCGGCAGATCTGGTAGCTTCAATAAGCTATCAGATAAATTTAAAAAGCTGATAAAACTCAAAATATCAAAAGACTTAACTGAGAACACACAAAAAAAAACACAAAATTGATGAGACCCACTCTCAGAACAGAAAGTAAATAAGTTTTCAAAATGGTGCCGCAGTCATACTATTGGACGCTATCAAATCTACGCATTTTGACGACTTTCTAATATTCCATTTGTCCATATGTTTAGTAGAGAGTACCTTGGCAAGGACCTACCTATTTACAGAGCAAAACAACTATAGTTACATTCATTGGCAACCTAATAATAGAATTAGGAAGGAACAGCAGTCTTAGAAACGTAACTCCAGAGACGGTGAACTGCTCTCCACTTGCTATCTATAGGAGACGTTTGGATTGTAGTTGACGGTTGATAAAAGGGAGAAAGTAGGTGGAGGATAGTAGAAATCATAGTCTAGATTGCAGGCTTGGCTGCTGAATGAGATTAGCTCATTTGGGCTATTAGAAATAATAACTTTCAATAGTGCCTGAGGACTCCTAGCACTCTGATGCTCTGTGAGGTGCTTACTCATGCTGTAAGACGCTCATCTGCGTTGGGAAAAGTCAAGATTATTATTTCAAAAATTTTAAAATATTTTAGGTTAATAATGAAGCTGAATTGGTTGAGACAGAAAACCATAGCTCTCAGTAGGTAATTGATAGCCTTGGAAAATGAATAGAATCACTGCCAATTGGGACAAGTTAAAATCAGTTTAACACATTCCTTCTTTCAGTTGTGTGTTAATTTTTCATCAATAGTCAAAAAAGGTTTTCATCTTTGCATCCATCACAGGTTTTGAAATAGCTTTCTACTTAAGTACATAAATTTTCCTTTTCAAAACAATAGGGCATAATTTCTATTAAGCACGGTTTGTCGCTATGAGTAGATTCTTAAGACCAGGTTACAATGTAATTTTAATTTAAGATTATTGTAGTACCTCTCATTGAAAAGTTCTCTGTTCGAGTCCAAAAGATTCTCTAAAAATTTCCTGATAATCTATCACAATGTTTTCTTTTGGAAAGTTGAAGTGTGTTCAAATTTTTTGAATAGAATAAGATAAAACAAAAAAGAATGGCAGGGATAGGAAAAGAACACCCAATTCACTGACAAATTGCATTTGCAGGGAAGAAAATTTCTACATGGTGGATCACATAGCTTTAAAATTTAGGATTAGTGATGAGACCAAGTAGATGCAGGTATAAGGGGTTTATTATTTTTCAAGATGCATCTAGATGGCCCTAGGGCCAATTGAGATAGAATGAATAGTAGTATACCGTCATCTACTTGGTCTAATCATGAATCCACATTATAATTATTAAAAGCAACATGCGACCCTTTTAAACTTATATGTTGAGCTTTCTCCTGTATTTTAGCCAGAACTAAAAATCTTGAAATAATTCCTTTACATTCCAGAGAATTTTACCAAAATTTGTCAGGAACATCTGGAATAGTCAGGGCATCTCATTTTCAAAAGAAGGCTGCTGCTAGGGGCTAGAATCGGCCCCACCTTGGATTTCTCTAACCTTGCTATTTCTTGACAGCAGAAGGTCTATGTTTGAAAAAAATTACCTAATTGTTTCAACTGGCCATCGAATCTCTTGTGAAATGCATTGCTGCTTACATGATTCGAAAATCTATAAATGCCCCTCTTTCAGAGTTTTTAAGTTCTGTGCTTTTTGAATAGAGAACCGAGGAGAACCAGTGTGATTTTTGCACGAATTTACCATTTTTACTTATAAATATTTGTATATAATAAAATCCAAATCTGAGTGTGAGCCTTTTTCAGCTTTCGGAACCATGGTCTTAGCAACCAACCTCACCGATGGAACTAAATGAAAAGTCAAAAATAAACCTTCTATGTCAAAGAACAATAGAGTCACTGAAAGTCAGGTTGGGGCTGATTTCGCTCCTTTGGTGCAGCCCTTCCCTCTGTGAGCACCCTGTTTGAAACACAGGTTCACTAAATTGGATATTTAAAGATCAGCACATGTGTAATGTATGAAAGGCAGAACTTAAAAATCAAGCCACACAATTCCTTTTCTTGACTGCAAAAAAGTTTTATTGAAACAAAGAAACAAAACTGAGGGACTTAGATCACACACAAAGGGAAAATGGCAAAAGGAAAACCTGAATGCATCCATATGAGCAAAAAACTTTTAAAAGAAAAAAGAAGTCAGCAAGCTCTGTGTACAAAAGTTACTCAATTCTCTTAATTTTAAAACTGAATAATGAGAGGTAATAGGAGGCAAAATTCATCTCTTCCATTTGGCAATTATTTTAAATGATAGATGATGAAAAGTTAACTTCAAGAAATATTTCAAAAACAATCCTTAATTAAAGCTATGAGACTAAATCAAGATCAAAGGTTACATGTAAGTTCAATGAACTAGACTTTTATAGAACAATAATCCAAAGTTTGCTATTACACATAGAAATGATTTCTTCAACAAACGCTGTCTCTAAGATCATATTCTGAAATTAAGTAAAAGTTAATTATTCTGAATAAGTATTATTGACATCATCATATGAAATAGGCAATATCCATAAAGTTTAGCCCTCTTTTCTTCCATGAGCTCGAAGTACAATTTTTAAGGTTTGGTGTCTCATCCAGAACTATTTTCATGACTATGACATAATATTCTGTTGGCATGCAAGTCATTCGGAGAAAAGAAACTCTTGCAAGCTATCTTTACATTTAAAACTTCAGGTTCAACAAAGAAAATTAACCAAGACGTCAATTGATGCTTTAATACTTATGTGAAAATTTCCCCAAAGATCTTGACTTTTTTTGTCATAGAAGCAGGTTCACATTGTTGAAAATCTCTCTTGCTTACCTCATTGGTTGATTTTTGAATTGCAATGTATTTTATCTGAAATAATGACGCTTGATATTTGGTAAGGTAGGGACACATCTGGCCTTCATTCAAAGATGAGATTTTCACACTAGAATAATGTTACATCTTGCAGCCAACTTATGGTAGCCTCATATTTTCAGGATTCATGAGGAAAGTATGGTGTGCTAAGCGAACAACTCAATTTGGTCATTATTTTGAAGCAGAGGGCCCTTTAAAAGTTTGACATTGATGCAAAATTATAAGACTAAGTTTAAAGTGAGTTACTTCACCCTTAAGTTTATATCTTAGCAGCTATTAAACTTCATTTGTAGGAGTAAGGTAACTGTAGGAAGAACATGGTAAATGAGAAGAGAGATTAAGAGGGACTCAAAAGAAATAAACTTTCCTTTACTTGTTTTAAATTATTTAGTTCATTGTAGTAATAGCTATAACACAGCAGTAGAAACACAAGTTGTTGATGCTTCATAAGAGGATCTTAGAGACTTAATTAAGAAGGTAACAGGTCGCATAAAAAATGCCAAATAAAAGGAGGAGGGAGGATTAAAGAAATAAAAATCTTATCAAAAGTCAACTGGTCTTATTGTTATAAATCTAGATAAGAGGAATACAACTGCTATCGTTCCTACCACAAAACAAATGACAAATGCGTACCATGTCTCTTCATCGAAGACCTCCGTAAAAGCAGGCATTTGGTTGTAAAAATTGTTAATTAACTTGATGTTGTAAGGTTCCTTTTTGTCTTTGGGCATAATTGAAGTATTCTTTTCTAAATCTTTTACAAGTTAAATATTTGCCTACTTTTTTATTTTCTTCGCTAGTTTTTTGGTGTACTTGGCGGTCAATTCGTCATCTTCATCTACCTCCTTCGGTGCGAGTCGGGAAATATGTCTGTTGTAGAGTGTTAGTAATTCCACGAATGTCAAATTGCTGCACTTAAAAATGACTGATTCACCGTTCACTGTAATTGAAAGAAACAAAACATTGACTAGGTTAGGACAAAAGTTATTCACCTGCACCAAGCACATAAATGTGTTTTGATGGGTAGAACTGTTCAATGTAATAACTACAGATTTTTTTCTTGTTTGTTTCAGATTTTGACTCCGTGAAACTATATATGGTGCTAGTATGGAGATAGAACAAATACATTTTATGAACTAAGAATACCTAGCTTTCAATTAATTCGATGTCTAAGTGCTGGTACGCTGGTCAGAATTCTGGATGAAAAAATGAAATTAGCAACACATCACATCCTGCTGGAATATCACAGCTACTTCTATTTAAAACTTATGTACATGCAAAGTAATTTAGTGATCAAGCATTGAAGCATTATTCAATTTGCAAGACTTTAAAGATTTAATTTTTTTTTTATTATTATTATTTAAATGGACACTTTTGTATGAAATGAACGAAGTCTGGTGAAGTTGAAATTACATTCAGTAATGGTAGTTTCTGCCAAAAATTATTAAAGTAGAGTTACAACATCTCTACTTTGGTGAACAATTCTTCAAAGATATTTTCGATTGAGAATAAATCGGTAAGTTACAAAATAGTACTTAATTGCACCTAATTTAAAGGCATGGATTCAGAGGTATTGTTATAGGATTTTCAAAGCGAAATCCTTCTAAAATTTTTATTGCCTAAATTGTTTTCAAGTTCATACTCTTTCTACATCCTCAGTCCCCGAATTGTGAAATGGCAGAGTACTTACCTAAGGATATATTTATTGTGGGTTCTTGTCTGTCGCTGAGTATTTCATTTCGGAAAACAGCGTTGAGATTTGTTGCTCTGACCGCTGGGATGGAGACACCGTGCATGAAATGCCTGAAAAGATCGAATGAATTTTAGTCAAAGACTGAATTGGACATTAGGATTTTGTTCCCTAGCATTTTGAACTGAAGTACCATCATTAATTGAGGAGAGAGCAATGAAAATTATAGTGTATTTTTCCTTTCATGGTGTTTCAAATTGCATCTGTTATTTTAAGAATAATGCCATAAAAAAAAAATTATCATGCTGGAAAAGGATGGCAACAGAGCGTCACCTTCCGGTCAAAGTATCGCAAGCGCCATGCAACACTTACAAATTCCTGTCATCATTTTATTTCTTTTAAGAGAAATTGTTCAACAAAGCTGTCCAAAAATTTCACTGAATTTTCTTTGTGCTGCTGATAAGATTCTGTGAAATTTTCAAACAGATTCATCCAACAATTTTTCTGTACAAAAATAAAATGGCGGCAAAAATTTTGAACAGTCGCATGGCGTTTGTGATACTTTGGCCGGAAGGTGACGAGATAATGTAAAGCCCTCTGTTAGGTCGCACGTATGCTTTGATTGTCTCTAGTGTATAATTCTAATTATTTTAGTTTCTCTCACAAGTTTGAATGTGTTCTTTTATAGATCAACATGAATGCTCTACTACCGCAAATAGATGCTTCTCCTCTTTCGCCTTCGCCCGATTATCACCCTGAGAGGCAGAAGTCATTTGGTGCATGCATGCAGTCTGGGGGTAAGTATTCAGTGTTAATATCGTCATCACCTTTGAATTCCAGTCATCTTAACCTCGTAGGTACTTTTGATTTTATTAAAATAGCTGAAATTCCCTCATCTCTTCATCAGGCACTCAATACTTTTTTCATAATAATTGAAATTTTTAGCGATTTAGCTAGAAAACTGTCGTGGAACTCCATGATACCCGATGCATTGATTGCCGTGATACCTCTAAGCATTGCTCCCATTTGTTCGACCTTCCTGGCATACCCCTAGTATTTTTATGTCTCGATAGCTTTGCAATACTTTTTTGTACCTCCCCAATTTACCTTTCCTCAAGTAAGAACGTAAAGTAAGAAGTTCCCAAATTTCCCACTCAATTCTCCTAACCCATGTCCACTCCCACTAGAAGCTCAACTCGTGTAACATTTTCCTGACGTTTACTCATATGAAGCGTCTCAATCTCTTATGTTATGAGAGTAGTCATTGCTGCAAGAAAAATTGATCATGTCCGTGGAGCACTGAAATTCAGACTAACCTCAAACTCTCGGATGCACCGAATGGATCGAATGAGAATTGAATTTTTTTCACGGGTTTCAGATTGAGGATCTTAACTTGCTTTCTGATAGCTGCAACTATTCCTCCTGATCTTCTATGCAATACGCCTGTTGGTGGTAAAGCCATTGTGAGCCATTCATAACCCAAGAATCTTGCAAGCCACGATCTTATCACCGTTCGCAGTTCTTATCTTCCACACTTTTTCTAATGTAGGGTCGAACACTCCGAATACGCTTCAAATATTTTATGAACGAGCCTTCGGTATTTACATCAAGACAATATGCACCGGTCTCGACCAAACCGGATTTTTTATCAATTCACGATTACAATTCACTTTAGAACTTGATATGGAGATGGAGGACTTCGGATGGTCGTGGTCGACGGTCGGCCATTTACATTTATGAACTCAGCCAATCATAAAAGAGTTTGCTGCTCATGACGTCACCTCATAGCTTGCCGTGTCTTCCCCGTAAACCTCCAGAGTGCGCTACAAACAATTGAAGTTCAAAGCTCAGCTATTTCATCATCGCATCGCATCAATTAATAGTTTAGTTTGTAGTTCTCCGCTGTTCTCAATTATTTTTTTAAAACCCTAGTCACTTTTTGTAACTAGTCAGGCGAGCATTGATTCTAACACTTCTGAGTTCTGAGATCACTTTGCCATCAATCTTGCCGTTTTGACTTTTGGTGACGTCATAAAGAGATTCCGCCATTTTGGCGATTGCAATGTTGTAAACTGTCTAGTGTTTGTATTGGCTCTTGAACGTGAATTGAAGGGGTAGCTCGTGTAATTTCCTACGAGCCCCCTATGTTTGGTGTGGTCTTTTTCCTCTAAAAGTGTAATATGCATCCAGTAGGACAACGTAAGTAATTTTAAATAAATTTCTACTTCAAACGGTTTGGTACCTTTCCAATACATACCGAATTTTTGTCGAACTGAATGGCAGATGTAGCTGGATAAGCCTATCTTCACTCCCCTGTCACAAGTCTGACCTTCATTGCATTTGAAATCCTTATTTTCCTGCACCTTGAGGTTTCTTCTGGGTGGGTTTTTGTTTCATCGTGTTTCAGGACCAACAAAACCCCATTTTGACCTTACTTACACCCAAGTATTCCCAAATTTCTTTATGTGAACCACTTCAGTATAAAGTTGAATGACCTCATAGTTGTCAGTTAGGTTAACTAACTGATTTGCTGTGCTCCACATTTCCTGTCATTTGTCTCAGACATTTCACACGAATGTCTCACTATTATCTCTCTTTTCATACTGAAATTTGCATTTCATTAGAGGTTGTTGGCATGGTCCTATCTTGATTCGTTCTGAGGTTATCAGATTCTCTTTTGTGTTCAAATCTACAACATCCAGCCCTGGCCTCTATTCGCAAGACTACCATCAGCCATTATCAACTATTCCAACACTGCCATTCTGTTTGGTTACTTCGACCACTCAATTTATGTATTCTTTGAGAATATGCAGTGCTACTTCATTTTTGTTTGTGGAGACTTATGGACTGATTTTTACAAATTTTGTCAGAAAGATGAGACATGGCAAACTATGTGTTTCATGGTGTTGACAGGGCTACGTCTTATCTTGCAGACACAGCAGAAAATAGCTTCAACAATTGGCCCCTATGAGCTGATTAGACCTAGTACGGAAATTCATTTAAGATGTATTGGAACTACCTAGTCGTGTCCGGTCTTCATTAATTTGCACTTTTTGATACTTTTCATTTAAAAACGAAATAGTGAATAGTTATTATTTACCATCATATTGTGATATGCGTCAGGAATCCAATCATGATCCAACCTTCTAGAGCTTGCGCATTGTATGCAGGGACAATAGTCAATCTCTGATTTGCTATAAATTAGCACTACATAAGAGGTCCATGCATGCAGTTAGATGGTACCCCTGATGAGTGGCGATGTAAACAATACTTTGACGTCAGTCTCAATATACAATGCGTGAGCTCTGAGCGAGTTAGTTTCTTGGTCTGTTGGATCTTCTTGGAGTTAATGAGGCAGAGAGAAAATAGATTGAGATGCTGGGCTTGTCTCTATTATTACCAACAAGTGTTACTGAAAAATCATATTGAAGGCTCCTTAATTGGAAGACTACAATGCGTTTTGTGTCGAGAACTTTTTGTCTCCATTGGTATATTGCTCGTGTCCTGCATTTATAATGATGCAGCAACTGTCAGAAGTCTGGTAGAACTGGGGAAAGAAAAGAAGAGACAGAAGTCACGTCAGTCTGGATGCATCAATCATCAGTTGGCCCATTGGTTTGCATGTAAATATCTGTTGGATGAGACATTTGTCTTGTCTTTTCCTTCCTCAGTTATACACTAAGCCCAATTTACACTATGAAATTTTTAAGCCGACAATATTGAACGAAAAGTTGGATGGCGAGTTGAACGCAAAAAAATTTGATTAACTTACTCTCCGCTCAATTTTCGAAACGGAAAGTTGTATGTGACGTCATACTTAAGTTTCCATTCAATTTTTTATCAAATTGTCGTTTTCTGGCATCAGTATCGCTCTATCAAACTTTTCATCACAACAAGCATTCAAGAGTTAAAATTTTTTTTTTTTTTACGTTTCAAATATCCCACAAGGGATACTTAATCTTCGTTTTACCATCCCCTAAGTCCCATCCCCCCTCTGTCCTTGATCAAGCCAGCCCCAGAAAACCGTTGTTTGAGACCATCAAACTTGGGTCATTTGGCTGGGAATCGAGCCCAGGACCTCCCGATCATAGAGCAAGTGCTACAACCACTACACCACAGGAGGCTGACAATGAAAATTTTGATAGAAAAGTGAATTGGGCTTTACTGTACACTGTTGTTGGACCAATCTCTCTTTTTGTCCTTTAACTAATTAAGGAAAAGGCTGCTATCACAAATTTATTGAGAAGTGAATATTATGGATCGGAAATCTTTTAGTTGCCTAAAATATAATGATATGATTAATATAACTTAAATACAAATGCATACAAGAATATTTTTTGCAGTGTCTGAATTTCATTGCTGGATACTCAGCTCTTCCCCAATTACTGTTTTTATCTTGCGGGGCTCATAAGTAAATTGGGCCTAAACACATCAATGTGAAAAAATAACACAAGCCTGTCAGAAGACAAATCAGTGAAGAGAATCATTAAAAAGAAGTCATTGAAAGAAGATTTGATTTGGTCGCACTGGTTGGTTTCAAGTGGGGAAGGAACACCGCTGACTGATGCGCAATTGCAGCTTTTCAGCTTGTCCAGCGCAAACTTAGTAGTTAGGATGTTTCTCCAGACACATGCATCCCTTCACATGTGTCATGAAGACAACCAAATCCCCAGTAGGAAAATCAATTTCATGCTGTCGGATATCATTCACTTTTACTCACTCTCCTTGTAATTACAGCACCTCCAGCAGCTGGGCCTGCCGGGGCCGTGGCCCCTCCAGGCGCAGTGGCAGTCCCTCCTGGCGCTATGGGCCTCATTCCACCACAGCAACCACCTCATCAACCACCACAACCTCCAGATTTGCCAAGTAAGTTTCTAACTTTGACTTTTTCATGCGTACATACCATTTTAAGCGTAATTCGATTTATGAAGCAATCTTAGTAGAAAATAAAGATTGGAAAATATTTTCTCTAGTAAAGTTTTGCAACTAAACTTCTGCGAAGGGTCTGAGCGAGTTGGTTTATGTCAATGTGAAATAAGTCTGCAATACACAAAATCTTGGCTATTTGTCAGTGTAGAGTCTTGATGGGGGGGGGGGGGGGGGAGATATATGAAAAGTCTTATCACTCAGAACAGTCTGAGGAAAGAGTAGTTTTTCATGAGGATGCTAATAGATCGTATTCGATACAATTCAGTTCAATTCAATTTATTCCAATTCTTCAATTTACAATATACAACAGTAGTAAAAATCAACTTCCCTCATCCATGAGTTCACTCGTGTGGATGAGTCAGTTATACCTACATATTTAATTTAAATTTAAATTTTTAAAACAATAACAATGTTAAATACAATAAAGAAGTTTGTATCAATTTTAATTATAAAAAGATTATTAAATTATCTAGGATAGATTCAAAGGTTGGCTAGGCCTTCGTTCCATTTTCACCTGCTTTCACATACCAACACAAAAATTTTTGTAACAGAAATGAGTTCGGTACAATTGGATTGCACTTTGCAAAAAGGAACCAAGAGAATTCCAGCGTCGCCATGTTTGTGCAACTTGAATCTTGGCCAGAATCAATTTGCAAAAATCTAGCTACACTGGAACGCTCTCGCCTCCTCCCTGCCAAGTGCAATCCAATTTTCCTTGAAAATACAATTTATCATTTACTACACTTGAGTTTACACTAGGATTGATTTGGTTTTTTAGATGGTACATCAAACAGGTGAGATTGTATCGATATTGATTGGTTCAAAACATAAACATAGCCTCAAAAGTCAATTTAGAAATCGGAGGGAACGGGTCTTTTGTAACAGATATTTTATTCTTTTCAGTACCAAATGCCAATGCAAAGTGATTTTGTTAAGAATTTTCTCATTATCAGATTTTCCAACTTAAATCCTAACAGATAAGTTTGAGGTTATGCTCTACTGTTTTGAACCAAACGATACATCAAATCACTATCGAATACGAATACGGTCCAATTGACAAACAGAAAGATGAATACTGTTTGCATTCCGGACGGAACATTTCAAAGTGAGTCTGTCTTGATCATTATATCCTCACTAAAATGTTTCTGTGTTAATTTTTCTTCAGTTTTCAACTGCCCACGACGGCCAAATCTTGGAAGAGAAGGTCGTCCCATCGTACTCAGAGCCAACCACTTCCAAATCACTATGCCCAGAGGATTCATCCATCATTATGATATCAACATCCAGCCAGACAAATGCCCCCGTAAGGTCAATCGTGAAATCATCGAGACCATGGTCCATGCTTACAGTAAATTATTCAGTAATTTAAAGCCTGTCTTCGATGGAAGGAGTAACCTTTACACCAGAGATCCTTTGCCCATTGGAAATGACAGAATGGAGCTAGAGGTGAGTCATTGTCTCTGCTTTTTAATTACCATGGTTAAGTTCCTTCAGAATCCCCAAATATTCACAGTTGAGTTACATACTTACTAAACTTTCCAATGATAATTGAATCATACTAAGTACAATTTTGTATTTATCAATAATGCATGAATAATATTTATAATACTGCTTTCAATTTTCATGACCAAAGAGCTGCACTAATAACAAGACAAATGGAGCGTTGCATTGAGTTAAGCAGACACTGTGCAGGTTGGATATGCAATTAACACCTGTTCATTCAAAGTGCCGCAAAGGTGCTTAATTAATGCAAGAGCAGATTATTCATCTACATTCAAAACAGTTGTAACTGCCCCTTAGAAAAAAACTGAGTTAAACAGGAGAAAGAGGTTATTCTTTCTCTCAGAGCCTTCTGCGTTTAAAGTCGAAAGAAGATCAGGCATTATGTTTGTTCATTATGTTTTTTCAGTCTTTGAATGCATAAGTTAAACTTTTTGCAGCTAGGGAAAAGTTGTCTCACTCCTCTGAGAAGTCAGTTTGTGCTATTTTGTACTCAGTTTCCATTTTTAACATGTAGTGCAATCACGAAACATGTGCATTGATTATTTGAAGGTACCAAACTTAAGATCCCATTTTATCAATGAGATTATCTGTTCTCTTTTTCCCCCAGGTCACTCTACCTGGTGAAGGTAAAGATAGAGTCTTTAGAGTAGCCTTGAAGTGGGTTGCCCAGGTTTCATTATTCGCCCTAGAAGAAGCTCTAGAAGGCAGAACTAGACAGATTCCTTTCGACGCAATTTCAGTAAGTATTTAAGCATAATATTCAAGAATCTGTATGATTATCCTTTAGCTTATGCAATGAGAGTCAAAGAGATTTATTTTTGACTAATTATAATTTTTGGAACTTCTTGGCTTTGATTTCCCCGCAAAATGGTGTGGACCCAGTACCATTTCTCCACCTTGTTACTTATTTAATAAGTTGTCATCATGTACATGTAAAGTATATTATATGACCAAGAAATCAAATTGATCATACTCTAACAGATATCTGCTTGCCTATCATCCGTTACTATCGTATCAAGAAAGATTACAGGTCCTTTAAAAATTTACCCCCGAAGTTCCTGGAGTTGGTTCAATCCAACTCGTTTGACATCTTGAAAAAATCCATGAGCTGGTCGAAAAATGAACTTGCAGAAACTCACTCCTCCTATGATCATGACTCTGTTGCTGCTCATGTGAAAAAATAGGAAGACTAAAAATTCTAAAGTTGGCGTATTGTAGCCGAAAAATAGTAGCAAAATTCGGCATTTTTTCCTAGAACGCGTTGCAATTTGCATTTGTTTCACATTATATTAGGAATCTATGAATACTGGATCAAAGAAAAGTAATAACTTTCATAAGTTCGAAGAAAGAGGTTTCTAAAATGCAAAGGCCAGTTGGAAAAATAGAAAAGTTTAGAAATCTGCATCCCTGATAGATTTTTAGATGTTGACGTCGTATTTTCAATTTAGTCAACCAGTTTTAACCCTTTGAGTACCACGCCCGAGAATACTCGGGTTGCGGCAAGCCACCGTCACAGACCACGCCCGAGTATTCTCGTGCTGCGCCTCGCGTTCGTATTTCCCGCTCTAGCTCCCTTGTTTTTCAATGAAATTAAGTATGCAGCATATGCGCACTCTGTCGGCAAATATGTGAACTACATCTTTATCTTATCCTTGACAGAGAGCGCCACTATCGGCGGCCGTATTCCTAACACGGCCGTCAAAGGGTTAAACAGTACGTTTATGAAGCCTGTCACAAGTTAAGAAGCAAAAGATCTTCGGGTATTGTAAATGCATCTTATCTAAATCTTTCAGTACAGACATGGAGAACTTATCACTCTAAAGAAACCGGTTCTCAAATTTTTGCCTCAATACAAGCTTTTTGGCATGTCTAATTTCTTTGTTTCCAGGCTCTAGATGTAGTCATGAGACACTTACCTTCAATGACCTACACGCCAGTAGGCCGATCGTTTTTCTCATCACCTGATGGCTATTATCATCCATTGGGTGGAGGTCGTGAAGTTTGGTTTGGATTCCATCAGTCTGTCAGGCCTTCTCAATGGAAAATGATGCTCAATATTGATGGTAATTCTCCAGTTTCTTATTTTTTTTCCTCAGCATTCTCTGTTGCCTTTTGAAATTTAGTAACATCTTAATCAGCTTGCTCTCTTTTACACCAGATCAGCGCAGTGTCATTAGAACTTTCTTCTTCTTCAGATAAATGTGTGACTGCCTTGCCTAAAACCAGCCTTTTTCGATGTGTGAAATGGAAAAACGCTCGTTTGGTTTCAAGCTTCTAAATTATTTGCTGAACTGTCACTTTATTCTTTTTTCTTCAAAAATTATTTTGTGCTCTTTCTTGCTCAGAAACGTTCATAGATTTGGGCTTTATTCAAACTGCAATCTCAGCTCAGTCCATGTGTAGCAACTGCCTTTTAGATGAGGGATTTCTTTGTCCATGGTCTACCCCTCATGAGGTTGGATGGTCATTTAACGCACCAAGTGGAAACTATTAAGTTTCTCTTCGATTTTGAATTGATAGTTAAGTCCTCTCAAAATTTTGTCTTGAGAATCAAATCGAAATCGTGGGGCATATTGTATAATTTAAACAAATTATTAACTTGACGATGATGAATTTTACCCAATCAATTTTTTAACAAGCTGATTTTATTTCTCTTGCAGTATCTGCCACAGCATTTTACAAAGCACAGCCTGCCATTGAATTCATGTGCGAGGTTTTGGATATTCGAGATGTCAATGAGCAGCAACGCAAACCATTGACTGATTCCCAACGGGTCAAGTTTACAAAAGAAATCAAAGGTCTCAAAATAGAAATAACTCATTGTGGAACGATGCGTCGAAAATATAGAGTGTGCAATGTCACCCGACGACCAGCGCAGATGCAATCGTAAGTGCAATTCCAATTTTCAGCATTCATTTATGTTTGATGTATCTCCAAAAATCTACCTTATCTATGCTAGCTGAAAGGGCTCCTCAGTTTTGCCCAAAATTCTAAAAACTAGGTACATTATAATTGGAGTCATGTTCTAAAATTAGAAACATCGAGCAGGACCTGTAATCAAAAATTTAATTAACTCCATTTTAGCCTTTTTGAGATATTAAGGAAAAACAGTGCTTTTTCCTCATTCCTTCCATGTAAAGCGCAGTTTTTAGAAATCAATGCCTCACAACTGGCAGTATATAGATCCACTAAATTTCTTGAACCTAATTTGTCCAATAATTTGATCTTGACATTTTTTGCTTTTCTTGTGATTATTTTCTTATATTTTACTTACCACACTTGTGTATCCCCTGAATTTTAAAGTCATAGCAAAGGCCCTAGCCTAGCTGCCTTTTAAAGAAAAATAAAAATCAAGATGTAACATAATTAAAATTTTCAAATTTTTCTTAAAATCTTGCAGGTACACAATTTTCACTTTCTTTGACTGTTATCTCCTCTGTTTTTTCAGATTTCCGTTGCAACTTGAAAATGGTCAGACTGTTGAATGCACCGTTGCAAAATACTTCTTAGACAAGTACAAGATGAAACTTCGGTATCCTCATCTTCCATGTTTGCAAGTTGGACAGGAACACAAGCATACTTACCTACCTCTGGAAGTGAGTATTTGTGCTTGAAATTTGTTTTAACAAGTTGGTGTGATCAGGATTAGGATTTCAGGAATCAGTCCATAAAGAAGGCCTTCTTTTGAAATTCTAAATTTAAATGTTGCTGTACTATCCTGGTTATCGCGAACCCCGCAATAAAATCCCTTGATGGTGAGAGCATGTTGCAGAGGTCAAAATCATGGGTGCAAAATGTTTCGAACTGTAAATTGTTTCTTGCAGTGCAGTGTTCCTGCCACAAGTAAAGTCTGGTGTTAGCCTCCTTTTAACAGTTTATTCTTTAATCTTCTAAACCTCGTTTTTGCACTCCTCATTAAAATAAAATTTTTATTTCGCAGAAGTTTCTACGCTCATGATTCTTATCAAAACTTTATTCCCCTGCATTTTGGAGAACAAGTTATCACTTGAATGAACTTTCAATGTCACCTCTGCATTCTATATCTTAACTCTATCAGTTTCTATATCTTGTTACTCCATATTTCTTCTACTTTTCTAATTGTGGTTATTTTATCGTCTCCAGGTGTGTAACATTGTTGCTGGTCAAAGATGTATTAAGAAATTGACAGATATGCAGACGTCCACTATGATTAAAGCAACTGCCCGTTCAGCTCCCGACAGAGAACGTGAAATCAACAACCTTGTCAGACGTGCCGACTTCAACAATGACTCGTATGTCCAAGAGTTCGGCTTGACAATTTCAAACAACATGATGGAAGTAAGAGGCCGTGTCCTCCCTCCCCCGAAGCTGCAGTACGGCGGACGTTCCTCAGTGCAGGTTGTTGGGTTCAATCCCCTCCATGCTAAAACCCAAGCCATGCCCAACGCTGGTGTCTGGGATATGCGAGGGAAGCAGTTTTTCACAGGCGTTGAAATTCGAGTGTGGGCGATAGCGTGTTTCGCTCCGCAACGAACGGTCAGAGAAGATGCCTTGAGGAACTTCATTATTAATCTACAAAAAATAAGTAGCGATGCAGGAATGCCGATCGTAGGTCAACCCTGCTTTTGTAAATATGCGACTGGGCCGGATCAAGTGGAGCCAATGTTCCGTTATCTCAAAACAACTTTCGTTGCGCTCCAGTTGGTCGTCGTCGTGCTTCCAGGCAAAACTCCTGTCTACGCTGAAGTGAAACGAGTAGGTGATACAGTTCTTGGAATGGCCACTCAATGTGTTCAAGCTAAAAATGTCAATAAGACCTCACCACAAACTTTGTCGAATCTCTGCTTGAAGATCAATGTGAAATTAGGTGGAATCAACAGTATTCTTGTTCCAAGTATCAGACCTAAAGTATTCAATGAGCCTGTCATTTTCTTGGGTGCTGATGTCACTCATCCCCCAGCAGGTGATAACAAGAAGCCGTCAATCGCAGCTTGTGTCGGCTCGATGGATGCCCATCCAAGTCGATATGCAGCAACAGTACGCGTTCAGCAGCACAGGCAAGAGATCATTCAAGAACTCTGCTCAATGGTGAGAGAACTACTGTTAATGTTCTATAAGAGCACTGGAGGTTATAAACCACATCGTATCATTCTTTACAGAGACGGAGTGTCTGAAGGTCAATTCATCCATGTGAGTATGCTTTGCTGGTTTTTTTTTTTTTTTTTTTTTTTTTTTTCAGATTTGTCTTGTAATTTACAAAGAAATTTTTTTTGAAGGCGAGTCCTTTCGAGTTTGTCATGTCATATTGTAACAAGTATTAAAAAATTTGGCCGATGATGTGAGAAACAAAAATTAACTATCAACAAAAAAAAAAAACCCAAAAATAAGCATTCTGTCTGGTAACTGAAGATGAAACGTTTTTAAAAATATATTTGATGCTTGGGTCACCATGGTGAAAATGATTCTGCGGTTAAAATAACTCTGTATCCTCTAACGTGTGAAACATGAGGTTAAGAGCTTTTGGCTCAAATCTGTGCGTCTAATTTCAAGAAAGCCTATTTTAGTTGACTTCAAAAGAAAACATCCAAACTTTGTCCGTTTTTTACCATGTATCTTTTTCCATTGCAGCTTTTGCAGCATGAACTCACAGCCATTCGAGAAGCTTGTATAAAACTTGAAGGTGACTACAAACCTGGAATTACATTCATCGTGGTACAGAAGAGACATCACACAAGGTATGTTTCCTCCATGCTCATTGCTATTTTAAAGTCATAGCTCTACCAAACAGAATGACAATGATCAGGATGCAAAGCGTCAGATTTCCATTTTAAAGTTCAGAACCAAAATTTTATTAATTGTATACAAAAAAGGACAAATATCTATAACTGTTCACCTAATACCATTTTGGAAACTTGAAAATGAGAAGAGATGCAGATGCAGATAGAGTCAGTTATGGCACCCACCGTGCACCATAATGATCCTGAAGATTTGAAAGATTTGTTCATTGGCGTCTGCTTGTACCTAAGGTTTTCTTGAATTTTAGCAGAAAAAGCAATGAACTTAGCAGAAACACAAATTCAGGTCAGCATGAAATGCACTTTCGTTCGTATCTCTAATGTGTTCTGTAATTTGTCGATTGACAACGCTGATAGCTACCTGAGCACTACTAGCCGTATCTATTGGCTGGGCGTTCAGCTAAATGTCATCGCAGTTTCTTTAAGACTGTTCCTCCATCGTTCCATTGTGATTTCTACATTTCTCAGCAGTTTTCTGCTTGTATCAACTTTCCGCTTTCTTTGCTAGTTGCTGTGGCTTCGTTGAACCAATCTTCGCTATTCCCTAGTAATGTTTAAAGCCAACCTTCTCTCTTTTCATAAACCAATGCACTACATATCTCCTTTACTCCAACCTTCACTGAAACTTTTCCATTTCAGACTATTCTGTGCTGACAAGAAAGAACAATCTGGCAAATCTGGAAATATTCCGGCCGGAACAACAGTAGATGTTGGAATCACACACCCAACTGAGTTTGACTTCTATCTTTGCAGTCATGCAGGAATCCAGGTAAGATGAAGTAATTTTTGTTATTTCATAAATATTTTACGGATCTAAGGTTAATATTGCCCACCCTAAGGTTTAACACTGCTGTCATTGGGTGCTTTTTGCCAGTGTATTTACTAGCACTGTGAAAACTTGCCATAACCGTTCCATAATCACGACATGGCAATTGGACCTTCATTTTCTTTTGATCTCATCATTTAAATATTTAAAATAAGTCATTTGCCTTTAGAAATTCTTAATACTGAAATTAATAAGAAAATCCTCGCACTGCATACGAAGTTCTACCGTGCAAACATGTGTAAATTTTGCCTCTTTCACGTATGTTTACTTTTTCATTTTAGGGTACCAGCAGACCAAGTCATTATCATGTACTGTGGGATGACAACCATTTTGACTCCGATGAACTTCAATGTTTAACTTATCAATTATGTCACACGTATGTTAGATGTACCAGATCTGTTTCTATTCCTGCTCCAGCCTACTACGCCCATCTTGTTGCATTCCGAGCCCGTTATCACTTAGTGGAAAAAGAACACGACAGGTAAGAAACTATTATTTGAACATCAATGTAACATATATTTTACATGTCTGCAATGGATGCATTTTAATAGAGCATTATTCTCTGCAAACACTGCAGGGATAATATAGGGAATTTGGAAATCGAAAAAAGTAGAAACCCGGGTACTTGTGAGCGCTGAGCACACTGCAAGAAAAATATGGAAAGAACCCCGCACCATCCTTATGGGAAATCCCCCCCCCCCCCAGTAAAACCTAGTGAAACATTATTATTATAACTATCACCACTCAGATAAGACCACTTGGGCCGCTGCCGATGAGCGAAGCCTTGTGAGCGTCAGAGTCCGAGCCTCAGGTATCGGTGGCAGGGAAGCGGAGAGGGGCTGGAGTGGACTGAAAGGGGAAGGTACGAGTAGTGCCGCACAATGGTCCGCCCGGTAGGACCTCCGTTCATGCATATAAAACGGCGAATATCTCGAAAACCGCTTATGGGATCTCATTGGGCCCGTGAGAGCTTTTGATCAGAATGACTAGCTGAGCATCATATCAAAGTTTCATCAGGTTTTACTGGGGGGGGGGGGGGGGGACTTCTCATAAGGATGGTGTGGAGTTCTTTCTAGCATGAAGAGAAAAATGGAAGTTGCACTTTAATTCACTCAACATTTTAACAACATATGCAATCCGAAGATAAGAGATATTAATGTTTATTTACTGTCTCTTTTTTTTACAGTGGAGAAGGATCACACCATTCTGGTTGCAGTGAAGATAGAACACCTGGTGCTATGGCTCGTGCCATCACAGTCCACGCTGATACCAAAAAAGTGATGTATTTCGCTTAGTGAGACCGAACAGAATATCCCCGAAATCCAATTTTGTACAAACAAGGTGTTTATAATTTTACTTTAGCATCATTTTATCATTGTCGACTCTTGACTTTCCTTTTTTCTTCTCTTTAAAGTTAGCTAGCATTTTGTTCATTGTTAATAAAGTTAGTCTGCCACCAAAGATTATGTGAGAAGTTACTGCCTTGGATTCAAACTGATCTACGCTAAATTTTGCAATTATTCGATTTTATTTTTTTGCCTCCTTAGTATACTTTGAATATTTATCAGGAGATTTCCAGTTTCTCCTACTCTGCCACGAACCTCCCAGCATTCAATCCTGCCTGTATGATAGTGACGTATATCGAATGAATGACATGATCAAACGTATCTTCTAATCTAAATGTTATCCAATTTGTTTTGTAATTAATGACTTAGGCTATTTTTGCGTTACTGTTTGCTGATTCGGGAACAGTGTGTCTGTGTATCAAGAGCGAGTGTGTTTGCGCAGTTGAGGTGTTCATTAGCCAAAATCAGTCAAAGCAAGTGTAAATTTTGAGGATTGCATACTTTTTACCGAGTAATTACTTCCTAATTTATTGTTTCATACTTATATTTTAAGTACTTCTGATGTTTTTATCTGTGAATGCCTCAACTTTGCTTAATTTTGTTCCTCGTGATCTACCCTGGATTGAATTTTTACTTTCATGCCGCTTGTAAAAAGTACCTGTAACAACTCAATTCATATACTAAACTGTAGGTTAACTGGATTCAAATACCACTCAATATCAGTGGGTGGAATTACTGATGCTCGTTTTTAGGTTTGTTTTAAGGATAAATTTTCCAATAGGACACTTCTCATTTGACTCTTTATCGTTAGTTCATTACTAAGTTTCTCAAATGATGAATGTTAGGATTTTTAAGTTCTTAGTCAACTATTAAGTGTAAAGTTGATCAAAAATCTGCGTCCATTGAATAGGAATGAAAATGAGAGTGGGGGAAAAAGCCTTGTCTTTTACCTAATTATGATTTTTGTTGAACTCTCTAAGAACTAGATTTTTAAATTTGTTCCAATCGTGCCCTGGTATTTAGGAAATGGGAAGAGAAGCCTGGATATCATGCGTTCTAACCAGTTAACTATAACCGGTGAGATCCTTGCTAGTACCTGGAAGAACTTGTTTGGAGGAAACCGGTCCGAGAAGCATATTCTCTGTAAAGTGTAGATGAGCCTGCACAATTTTCTGAAATTTAATCTTAATTTTATCCCTTCACATTTAACTGTGATTGTATTCGCTTTCTTATGATTTTGGACTGGTACATCGCCTGCCATCTAGCAATTATATTTTGTTTCTTAGTAACTATTCTTTTTTGATCAAGTGGAAGTTATTTTGCAGGTGAACTTTTTTTACTTTAAATAAGCACTGTACATCTCACAGTACCTCATTTTAAAGAGAGCTCTTTACTACGGTTTACTATCACAATGTCTGTTTGTTGCCATTGCACTGAGCAGATAGTTTAAAGTTCAGCGCACCCCTCAAGTTTATTTTAGCCTTAGAACCGATTTTTTCTCTGTCTTTTTTTTTTCATTTTAGGAGAACTTAAGATTAGTCCGGAATGCATTTGAATAATGTAATTGGCTAGTTTTTGTGATCTCTTATGATGTCAATTTTTGTTAGAATGTTCTGTGGCGCATACTGCTGAAGCCCCAACAGTCTGTCCAAAATTTTTATTGATACTCACAATACAGCAAGCCTAAATTCAGCTTTTTGACATTTATCTTATTTTCTCTTAAAAGTGAGAAAAAAATATTCTAAGACCTTGTTTTCGTTATTTTATCATGCGATATCAACACTAATCTTCTTCGCCCATGTGTTCAATCTATTATTTTATGATCGTTTCGTCAACAACTGAAGCCGCCTTGGCCACTTAGCATGCCTTGTTATACCTATCTTACTCATGGGCAAACTTCTCGAATAAGGCAGGTAAATTATTAGGATGCACGCTCATATTACTCCTATATTGTGTTCTCCACCTTCCCTTTCATCACTCCAGTGGGTCTTTTTTCTGTTTCATGTTAGGTTATTAAGTTGGCTCCATGCTAACTTATTTTTTTCTGCTTTCCTCTCTAAATTTTTTTACTTTCGATTCCATCCATTAACTCTTGATGTGGCATTTTTCTTAGTTTTGATTTTCTGAAGTCTCATGTACCTATTAACCAGTCAGTATTCATTTTTTAGACTTATTTAGATGCTAGGGGTTTTTTTTAACCCTTGTTGCCTAGCGCTGCCCCGCAGTTGGAAGTTGCCTCAGTTCTCTGGAAGCGGGTGCAAATATGAGAGAGTAGGTGGAAGGCTTAGCAGTCAATATGGATCAAGTGTGCTGGATCTTTAATGTTTCTTCTCGTTTAACTTCCAAAACCGACTTGTTCAATTTTAGTTAACCATTATCCTTCAAAAGAGATTATTTCTTCCATTGATTATTGATTGTTTTTCCCCTGAAATTTGATTCATCTTGTAAAATATTCTATCCGAACAAGGGAAGTCGCTTTTTCTACTTCTCTTCTATTTGTTGCAAGTTCTTTTGGTGGGTTACGTTGAAATTTTTATCCTTGACTGTTATAATATCAGGACAAGGTATCATACGCTTTTGTCTTATTGTACTTTTTATTTTATGATTAATTTTTAACTTAATTTTTATTTCTTTCTTGTACTTGTGGCTGTTAAATTTTCTAAGTGTTCTGTATCAATTGTAAAATGGTATTTTGATTCCCAAATCTCCAAGCCTGTAAAATAATCCACCTTTCATTTTTATTGTTATAAGATTTTTCTTCTGATCATGGCTAATTGTCAATGCAGATCTAAGCATTAAATTGAAAATATTATTTGAGGAGATTAGTCTGTATCATTAAAAATAAAATTTTAATTTGTATTATATGAATCCTGCATTTTTTCTCAACTCATTTCATTCCAAATTATCTGACCATTCCATTTCCCGAATCCCTGATCAAAATATCAATGGTTCAAGTGTGAAACCATGTATCTCCATTTGCGACGTTACTGACTCCTGTCATACTATATTTCCTCTTTGAGAAAATAATCAACGTAATTTCATGGAAACTTTCTCTTTTTTTTCTTCTCTGTAAGCAGAATATTTTCCGTGAATTTCAAGCTGTAAAGTTGACCTATATATTTATAAAGAAGAGGATAGGAGCAGAAAGTTCGAAACCTTACCGTGGAGGTGCGTAATTTGCCTCTCTAGGCGTTGATATGAGTAAATATCGTAAAGCTATTCTTAGTTTGCTTCTTTAATCACTGAATTAATTCAACTCTAAAATTATTCAGATTCATTTAGGGTGAGGAAATTAATCCTTACTAATCCAACAGAGAAAAATATAAACTCTTAATTGACAATTATGTGAGGCTGCTGAAACTGATTTCAGAAAGGAATTGTGGAGCTGTATTTTTCAAGGGTGGCCTCCTCCAACTTTCGACAATGATTCAAAATTTGAGCTTGATTTAATTCAGGAACAACCCTAAAGGTTCCTCTTCTGTAAACGGTCATACTTGAACAGGGATATCATAGCGAACAATAAAAAACGTAGACTTTATAGAATAAAATAAGAAATTTATTTTTTTTAAAAAAAAATATTTACAAGAAAGAAAAAGTAGAACAAGATCATAGACCTTTAAAAAATAAATAGATCTAAAATTTGTCTAAGAATCTTTAGAAAACGTATATACCACACATTCATGGTAATACGCTGGAGGAAATAATATGTACAGACAACATAATTCGGCACAGCAACACATAACTCAGTCATCATCATTTTCATCTTCCTCATCATTATCACTGTCATCATCTTCCTCATTATCATCTTCTTCATCTACATCACTTGTTATAACAAGTTCCATTGCCTCTTCGTCATCACTCTCTTGCTCATTGCTGTCAGAGATTTGAGATCGAATAAGTTTACTTGCATTTTCTTTATCGTACAAACACTCTACACTGCCATCTCTCGACCAGACATACTTCAAATTAATCTTGAAAGTTGCAATTTTGTGACCCAACAGTTTCTGAAAAACAAAAAGGAACGAAAAGAATGTAAATGAGGCTATCTAGAATGAATAGGTAACAGCAATTAAGAAAGCATGAGACAGGGTTTGAAATGTCTTCGAAAATTCTTGAATATCCTTGATATTTTTTCACACCACATGTTGATTTCATTGGTTGGCAGCTCAATATTTTTTTTTCCTTCTTTTTTTACTTTTACTTATTTTTTTATTTTTTCTCCTTCGAGAAGTCGAGTTGATTGTTGAATGATCTGAGTTAGACAGAGAGGAACCAAGTTCAAACTGGGAATAAGAGATTTGAAGTTATATTCCTTCATTAAACTCAATTTTTGATACAAAGTTGAACACCTTTTTGTACAGTGAAAATATTCTTTCTCGATCATAATTCTTAACAGGAGAAAATGTGCTGCTTACAATGCTCAAAACCACTCTAGTGCGTTTTTTCCCCAAAATTTGACGTTTCTTTTCTGTCAAATGCAGTCAACATGACACTTTACCTGCATTCTCCTTTGGTCTAATTAAGGAGAAGCCAAAGAGAGAAGATTCTATGGAGGTGGAGATTTTGAAGGTTTATCTTCGGCCTCTTTCGTCTTGAAAACTCCAAAAATTGTTTTAAATTATTAACAACACTAAACCATTTTTTCCCACCAACATTTCACCAGAATTTAAATCATGAAAGTTTTTAAACCGCTCATCAACTTGCAGTAAACCGGCGAGGATTTATACTTTTTTATTTCTCATTTTTCTTTATCTTTTTTTTTCTCTCTTCACATAAATTTTTATTCCTCATGCAATCAACTTATGTATGAGCGATATTGACAAATCAGTACTAAGGTTCGATTATTGATACCCATTAAGAGTACCATTACGAATTCTTACCAAAGTATCGATTACTTTCTTTCCAAAATATCGACATTTCTATTTTCGGCCTTCTCTATTAAGAAGCATTTAAGAAAGCAAGCATGGTGGAGATATTTTCACAGCTTAACCCACAGAAAATTGGTGAAAGTGGAAACTTTACCATTTAAAAAAAAACAACTCACCAACAATTTTGCTTGTTCCGGACTGACTGGCTTGTCTTTCTTGCAAAGGGTATAATCACTTAGTAGATGAATTACACCATTCTTTAGAAGTGTTGGTAGGCCTAATTTGACTCGTAAATAAGGTTCTTGAGAGGCTCCTAGGGTTGGGATATCTCCGGCGGGTAAAGTTAGAGTAGAAGAAGGGATAAATCCAGCTTTTGGATACTCTGACATGTTGTAACGTTTAAACCAACTGAAATTAGAGAGATCCAGCATTGATTACACAAGATCAGAAATGAATTACACAGAAACTAGAGAGCAAAAAAAAAATAATAATATCTTATGGGAGAATTTGGGCCAACTTCATATCTGAATTAGTGATTAGGCTGCTTGATGTAGTCTCCATAATTTTGATACAGTCATCCATAACTTTAAGAAATTTAGCTGAACAATAGAAATGGAAGAGCTATGAATACAAGGGTGCAGAAAATGTTAAGTGCATGCGACTCGGCTCTCACATGGCTTGAGGAAGTAGGCGAGTTTGTGAGGAAATTCTGGCTTGTAAAAGTTTAAAAAGTGCAGAATAGTTGCGTTGATTTTTTTTTTCTTGTATTCAAAAAGAAGTAAGACAATTTATTGATGCACAGATTTATGATGATTCTTGGCTTTAGCAAGGATAAAGAAGCCTTCATTGGCTAGCTACAAAGTTGCTTGACATGTGAAGAGAGGGGAAAGTTCAGAACAACAACTTTCAACATCAAAACTCAAAGCAGCCTTCAGAAAATTCCTTCAAAGGGGTGGCAGGGAGGATTATTTTGTGCGCTGCCAATGGGTCTCTTGCACATGAGAGAAACAGCTAACTGTATCCTCTTTGTAAGGATAAATGCGCTCAAGAATCACATTGGGCACATCAAAAAAGTCTGAAATCTGCTCCTTAGCGCGTAACATGCATAATTCGAAACACGCTTTTTCAAGTGTCCCGCATCTGCAGGCAGTTTTTCTCAGTCACCGCTAACCAGGTTTGCACCAGCAGAGGAGTGAGAAAGTACTACCCATAGTAAACAAGCGATTAACCAACTTTCTCTATCGTATGATTTTATTTGTATTCAAGCGTTTGTTTCCTTTTTTTTTTCTTTGTTTTGCAAAAACAAAAGCTTTCAATCAATTGAAATCTTTCAGGAGGAGGGTTTATAACAGTTTTCAAGATTGTGTGTTTATTTAGGTTAAGTCTCTTTTCCAGCAAACCCGACTGCCAGCCACCAAGGACTGCCTGCATATGCAGTAAATTTGAAAAAGCATGTCACAAACTACACAGATGGCGCACTAAGGAATGGATTTCACGCTGTTTTGATGTGCCCAACATGATTCTCAAGCGAATTTTCCCGTAAAAAAAGTATTCAGTTGACTGTATTTCTTATTTGCAACAGATCAATTGTCATTAGGAACCTTCACCTTCCTCCATTTGACAAAATTGTTGAAATTTTTACCTAGAAGGAGTTGGGGGGGGGGGGGGTGGTTTGGTAAAGTTCCTGGAGGATTGATGCTCATGAACTCAACTCCTAGATTGATGTGGCTTGGCCCAATGTCAAAATAACATGGAAGTACTTGTGAACCAAACTCATCCAAACAACTATTTTTCAAATAAGTTGCGCTGCATATTGCGTGGTATTTTTAATATTGGAAATAAATTTTAGGGATATAGCCGGACCAGGGAGTTTTCCAGTTAATGGTCATTAATTGAAAAACTCCATGGTCTGGCTGTATCCCTAGAATTATTTCCAAAACTATTTTTCACTTTTATGGATTCACAGATGAATTCGATTATAGTGGTCCATCTAGAAAGTTGATAAGACTGAGGTGCTTTTTTTAAGTAAAAATGTATACTAACTCAATAACTTTTTCCTTGGACTCATTTGTAAACATTAGGCCGCAGTGTGGCTTGATGCGTTTTCCTATTTTATGGATATTTTCTAGTGATTCTGCCTCTGCTGTGCGACCCAGTGCAACAGCCATTACCCTGCTTTTGCCAAAGAAAAACCTGAAAAAATACATCGATTGAATCATGATAAATGTCATTTAGTAGGAGAGCCCTGAAGTATTTTCTTGTTGTTTCATTTTGCAAAAATTAAACAATTGAACTCACAGTCAACCATGTGATTTTTCATGCATTTAGTGCGAGATCATTTGAATTAAACTAAACTCTACTTCTATTCAAATAAAGGCTGCTTTGGAAAGTAGAACAAAGTAATTCAAGAGGAATGGACTGAAATATGCAGAATTGAACTGTGATTTTATAGACCCATGATATGATATATTATTCATAAAAGTTGCATGCCTCCGAGGCTTTTTCTTCATCTTTTTCCAAGACTTAAGTATTTCATACCGGACCTTTCAAAATTTATGTTTTTTTATAACTTGTCCAAACAGACGTTGCTCTTGAGTATAAATTTGCCACATGGCCATCTTTTAAGCTCAGCAGTCTGATTGTTGAAATTTTTTGTTTGTGGGGACGACATAGATAACATAGATTAAAAGGCGGAGCGTGATTGGTCGGCTATGTCTTTTCGCTGCTTTGTCGTGCCTTTTGTCAGGTGGAATGGACGACATACTGTCGGAAACTTAAGAGGTGCCGTTAGCTTGTCGTCAGTTCAACCCGACATAGGCACGACAAAGCAGTGATAAGACATAGCCGAACATAGCTCCACCTTTTAACCTATGTCATCCATGTTGTCCCGACAAAAAAAAATTTCAACAGTCAGGCAGCAGTACTGAGAAAATTCTTCAACTTCATCCGCATTACTCAGGCACTAGTTTTATGTAAGTTTTTCTGTTACCCTACACCAGAGCAATTTTCAAAGAAACAAGGTCAGATTAATTTAGTACTCCATGATCAGGCTCTAAGCCCATTCACAAAAATGAGTTTAAGAGGGCACATTTCTAGAAAATAGGAAATTATAAATGCTTATTTTCTTAAGTTTATTCGTTAAAAAGTAGTTGTGAAAAAGCATTGACTTGCCTGCTGTTTTTCTTCCAGTGATTCCTCAGCTCTTTGACTTTGTTACTCCTCATATTGATTAGATTAAAGAGAAAAATATGTTCATAATCGTTCAATGCATTCCGTATTTCATTGATTAATTTACTTTTCAGTTCTTTGCCTTTTTTCTTTACCTCAGTGAACTTGTATTCTGAAAGAAGACAAAAAAAAGGGGTGAAACATTTGTGCTAGCATTTAAAACTATTATCTGTCTTCATTTTACACGTTGAGTACAATATTTAAAGCGATAGTACTAAAGTGGTAGGATCGCTTTTAATGCTTTCATACCATCACCTCCCGAAAATTTTTGGCTGCAGCTAAGGAAACGTTAATTCCGATGGTCAAACTTTTTGTCTAACCTTTCTCAATCTTTTGTCCTATGAAAAGTGGAACAGATACTTGAATCTGTCATCCATATTAACTTTCAGTCCACCTTTCTAAACAGTTAGCAGCGCAAATTTGGTGGGAAGTTGGAATGAAATCTTCAGAGTAACATTAGCCTACAGAATCTGAAAATCTACAAGAGTAATCATTAGTTGAAAAAATTCTAAAAAAACCTCTTGCTGCAACAATTAAGTCAAAGGAGAAGATGATGTGGAAATTCAAGCTCAGAATGCTCCCATCCTACATCTTTCCTAAACGATCTTGAAATACTGAAATGAAGTGCACAAAAATTGAATTCTGTAGGTTCCTGCGTTTGAAACTAGATTTGACTACCATTGGATGCACAATTAATATTTACAAATTCCGATGCTACTGTCATACATGACTTCTTCCGTTAATTGGGGTAGTACCTTGGGTACAGCATAGACGGAGACATAGTGGACTGTATTAGAGTTGTCTAATTCTTGCGCACTGAATCATTCTTGGAGGGAGAGGACTCTAGAGATTCCCAGATGCTCAAAGAATCTCTGTGAAAGTCCAGCAATTGAAAACTTGGAAATACTTTGGAAAGGGAGGAAGTATTCCTCCAAAGCCTGTGAGAGACGAGGGGCGATCTGCACCTTCACGGAATATAAAATGTAACCATTAGATTCTTACAAAAGTTGAAAAGACGGAATAAATGTTGAGCAAATACCTTGTAATTTCCGAAGTTTCCTAGACATTTTGAGAGGACAAGTTAGACAAAATTGGGATCAATGAGTCAAGTGAAATCGGTTTAAAAGCATGGGCTTCCAGATTAAACCATGCCTAACCTCAAACAATAACAAAATCCTCACGTGGATCATCGATGCAACCGAAATTCAGCACGAAAAATCACCAAATAACAGTGACTTTGTTATCTACCGCGGTATGTGCAAAATCTACCGCAACTTTCCCCCTCCTCATCGTGTTTCCCGTCGTGAGAACCCCTCTTTTCGAAGAAATCCAGTCAGTTTGCAACCTAAAGTGCTAAAGTTTAATGTCAGGAGCCCGTGCGGTCGTCAAGAAATCGGTTAAAGTGTTTGGAAATTGGTATAAATGTGAGTAATTTATCATCTGGACAGTGACATTACTTTTACTTCTGTTTTCTTCTACTCATTAGTTTTGTGGGGGTTTCGTTTTATCAACGTTAACAATTTTGTGTTGTTGAGAGTGACGCATTAAAAGGAGTGACTCAGGGCGGTCTCGCCATTTTTAGTATTTTACCGGCAAAAGGTATGTTTGATTTCTTACTTACAATCACCTCCTCCTTACTCACATATTATTATCTGTAGCTCAGATCCATTCTACTTTCAGATAGTTGGAGCTTTCTAAAAAAAATTGTTAGGTACCTCATAACCCTCCTCAGAGCTAGCCAACAGATCATTCTTGAATCCCCCTTGACACCACATTTTAGTGCATTGCATGCTGTGCTAATTCCTCTTGTCCATGTGAATCCATCAGGGTTTGACGCCCTGCCAGAGCAAAATTTTATGTGGCCTCAACACTCCGCCACAGCATTCATGGCTGAAGAAATACATTTTCCACGGTCTGTCAAACTTGACCTTCGCTGCCACTCGCAATCACACCAACATTGAGATGAGAAGATCTCAAGTTAATACCAGAGCTCGATATCGGTATCATACCTCACTCCGTTCTACCCCAGCATGAACTTCCATGTACCTTCTTGCTTGTAATCGCACCTTAAACAGTATTTTTAATTGATAATGAAGGGGCGTTCTATAGTGTAGTCTTCCCATTTGTGAGTCATGACTAAGTCGCATAATATAACTGTTGAATGTTATTCTGCTGTTCATATTATTTGCAAGTTCTGAATCTACCGACATGTAAATAGTTTTGAAGTGATAGTGCTGAAATCAGACCTTAGTTGATAGATCCTAAACCAGTTCATCTTCGCTCAGCGCTAAACGGTTTCATTGAATTTCTTGATATCCGTGCATCTTTAAAGGAAGGTTCGATTAGAGCCTGAATGGTTCCAATTAGATGTAATGTGTTAATTCCCTTTTAATCAAAACTGCAGTGAAATGTAAGTAGGTCAAATTAAATGCAGAGAACTCTCTGATCTCAGTTTATCTTAAATCATGTAACTTGCTATAATGCCCTGGACCTAGAAGTTCTGATTTGTTAGGTTCACAATATTCACCTCTCATTTCACTTCCTCAGCATTTTGTCCCCTCGTTGATTCACATAAAGACCCTGTCAACGGCGTTGACAAGGGGGATCCAAGAGGTCTGCCCCCCCCCCCCCCCCAGCCTGGTTATTTGTACCTTTTTTTTACTTTTGGAGGGCAGACATAAAATATTATCTGAAATGTACCCTAAACAATGTAAATAGATCCCCACCCTCTTCAAAAATTCCTAGCTACGCCACTGGACCCTGCACAGAAAACCAAAGGACTTACTTAGCCTCGGCTAATTTTCTGTATGACTGTTTAAAATCTTTTTATAAAGTTCCTTTCTTGGTGTTCTTGAATAATCCATATAAATCAAACTTTCTCTGTCACAATTTCGAAATGAATGAGGCTACAAAGTGAATTTTTCAGAATATTCATATTAGTCATTTAGTAACAGTGTTTACTGATTGGTGACGCCGGAGAAAGCTTTTGTTTCCTCTCTATACTTAAGCCTACAATTTTAGGGGCCATCTGATATGCAGGCTGAATTTTTAGGGTTTGTACAGATTTTTGAAATGGCTATGTTTGAGCTAGGGATGGACGATTATCGAATCGCCTGCGATTATTCTAATATTCGAAACTTTTCGATTGCGATTATTTGAAAAATTGAAGCTCGCAATTTCGAATGTACTTTGAAGTGAATATTTGAATCTTTCAGATCATTGCTCCGATTTTTCATTTTTTTGTAACGGTGCTCCGCAAATATAACAGGGTGGTGGAACAAAGCTTGCACAGGGCTCTATTTTTTGCACTTTTGGAAAAGTATTTCCACAGAATGGACTTTTTTCGAACCATGCTGGTGGTAACTTGGACCCCAGGGCATGTAGGTATGCACTGATTGGTCTGTAGGTCTGGAGGGGAATACTTCAACCTCGTAATTTTGAACTATAGGAGGCAAAGTAATAGGAAATTGCAGTTTTACCTTTTTTAATATTAATCGAATAATAATCAATTATTCGAATACCTACTTTCACCAACATTCGGTTGTCATGTGATCATCTCGGTGACAATATTTGGAATATTAAATATCCGATCATTGAAATATTTGACCATTCCTAGTTTGAGCACATTTTGTAAAAGGAAGCATTTTTGGGGTTGCCAGGCCATTCTTTTAAGTGCCTTTTTTTTTCAATTGTTCATCTTATTTAGATTTCAAGGTTGAGCCGTTTTTCCAAATTTTTCGCCCGTTTACGAATTAGGTATAAGTAGCAGCTAATTTTTCAGAAATGATACAAGTCTTACCATGCTGGATTTCTGTGTTCAAATTTATTTTACAGTTGATAAGCATCGATTTCAAATTTATGATCCTCAATCATAGCCATTGGCCCATTACCGCCAAATGCAAGCAATCAATGGTTTTTTTAAAAATTGTGCCCCCCCCCCCTATTGTTCATCTTTGTCTCCCTTTTGCTTTGCATAAGATTATTCGGAAAGTTAAGCTTATGCGTTTTAATTTCAATTTTTTTTTTTATCTGAAAAGGGATTTTGATCTGGTGTGGATTAAAAAAAATTGTAGTTTTTACTGATGCTAGTGAAAAGGCACATCCAAATGCATAATTCCTGTTGGTCTTCTGACCCAAAACCTCCCCGATTGTGTTTCGTTTTTTTGCTTTGTATTAGAGGTTTGATCGAAATTCCACTGAAGTTGTTCATCTCAGGAGCCAATCACGTTTGAGAGCCAGCTTACGGCATTCTTCAAACACTCATCAAACTCGCATCATGTGTGGGTGCCAGTTGACGTTAGAGATAATTCACGTGAGTTCGAACCGGGATAATAGCTTACGTATCTCCCTATTTCATGTAGTATTCGCGCACTGTTATGCGAAGGTCGGGTCAAACGTATTTGCATAGTTGTCAAATCGGGTGTTTTAAGTGCCTCACGTGGTACTAGAATTCTCGCTCGCAATCTGGCACCACTGTCCGTGTGATTGACCCTGTAAAGGGCGCTATCAGTGTTGCGTCACAGACAAGCGATATATATCGATTTTTTCTAATTCGTGCCACTGATAGTGGCTATTCTTTGGGACAAATATGCAAAAACGAATAATGCCTACACCGAAAATAAAGATATTGATATTGACATTGACATAGATCAGTCCTGCAGATTGCTGAATTAGTATGCGGTTGTAAGCGGCGCTATTTCAGCTGATTGGCCTGTAAGGAACCCTGCTGAACTGACTATTTTTTCAACTTGTTTTCGCTAATTCAGCCAATGAAATGGGAAATTGGTTTTGGTGGCACTCTGGTTTATTCTTCACTTTTTCTTGGATAGTTACGTAGCTCTGTCAGGATAATTGGAAAATAGTAATAGCAGCAGCCTTAGTCTGCAGATTCTGTGGACGCGATGGGCGATCATCGAGCATTTGATGGTTTTTGTAAATTTTCACTTTGAATTTCCATGCATCACATCACGTTGTAGTATGTCAAGTATGCTCCTACAAAATTTGACCGAGGACCATCTTGAAACAGCGTCGAGAGTACGTCTTCGGTGAAAATTGCAAATCGGGAAGCAGCAGTTTACTATATTCCTTTGGGACGTTCTTTAGGAGATATTTCAAATTGCTGCTCGGTCAAATGTTCTGTACGAATACCTGAGTTACTACAGCATAATTTTATGCCCGAAAATTTTAAATAAATCGTCGTCTCCCCCGCGTAAAAACTTAATTACATTTCAATGTTGTCAAATTTCCCTTCGCAAATTGCATTTTTAAGTACCATGAGAATCTTGGTTTTTTTTCTAACTGAATATTTCACTGATATCTGATCTTCCTAGAAAATCAGAAACATGTTGGACATAAATTGCACATGTACATTATTGTAAAATATTCAATTGCTCGAGTCAGTTTTGCAACCTTTGAATAGAGTAACGTTCCTTCGTCCGAGAAAAGACGAACTGTCCGTTCCTTAGTTCCAGAAATCATCAATTTCATTACATTTTGTAAATCGGAACTATAATTTTTGGCTCATCTGTTAAAACCCATCGGAAAAGTAAGGGTACATACGTGGTTGTTAAACTGAGCAAGAAATAATAGTTCCTGATCTGCATTTTGCAATTTGGAACTATAAATTCTGGCTCTTCTGGAAAAACACTTATGTGCATAGGGAAACTAATGGCACATACGTTGTTTTTAAATCGGGCCGGAATTTATAGTTCCAAGTAGCAAAATGCAGTCCAATTGATCTACCTATCGACTACTGAATCGCCTTCAAAAGTCCCGAAGAACCACCTTATACTCGGTCCGATTTCTGTAAATGTGTCTAAACTTCGCGATGAACGATCACCGACTTTTGAAGGGCGGACTGCACGAATTTTGGGTGGCCTGGGTGTCTACCGGTCCCCAAAAGTCGCCCAATGTCCCCGATTTTGGGAGGGTGTCTCGGTGTACCCGATATCCCCGAAAGTCCCCAATTTTCTTGTTCAGGTCCCCAATAACTGACAAAAATCGTCTCAAACCCGGGTATTTTCAAATTTTCCCACCAGCCGTGGCGGCGCGGTATAACTAGGAATAAAAAAACTGAAGTCTCGCTTGGTTTTTCGTATGTTTTCATCGGTTCAACATTACTTGCAAAATTAGCCGTATAAAATACGCCTTCTAACGCTCTAACTAGCTCCTTGTCTCTTACTATTTCGGGGGGAAAAGTCCCCGATTTCTTGAAAAAAGTCCCCAAAAGTCCCCAATTTTGGTTTTTCTTAACTGGTAGTGGTAGACACCCTGGCGGCTGCAACTATCGAAATCCGGGCGCAGACAGGATAGGCAGAGAACCGTTGAGTTGGTGGTCGTGGCTACCCAAAACGGTCAACGTTCCATCACGTTTCGTGTCCCGTGCCGGTGACTGATTCGCTGATAATCGTCGCGTTTTAATGGAACGCTCGTTTTCCTCAAAGAGAGTCCTGAACGCACGGCTCAATCATAGCTGTCTAGACGAATATCCTAGAAACGGACTCGGTTGCCCACTTCCATGTATTCGATGCGTTAATGAATTCCAGTGTGCCCTCTACTTTATTCCTAACCGGAAAAAATCCTAGTCGAGGCTACCAGACTGTTCGGATGTTTGATCCAATGATCCCCGGGAAATGTTACAGATACCTAACACCAGATCGGCAGGGTTGCCACAGTCAGGGAATTTTAAGAAGTCAGGGAAAACCGGGAAATGTCAGGGGAAATGACGAAAATGTCAGGGAAAATTTGTTAAATCACCTTCATTTTGCTTTCTCGAATGGGTTCGAGGTTTTGAACAACACATTTTGCTTGAAAACTATTTTCAATTATGCCTTCTTAATCATCCGTCACATCTTCAATTGTCAGGGAATTTCACCAAAATGTGTCAGGGAAATCAGGGAATTTCGTTTTCTAAATTCTGTGGTAACCCTGGATTGGGCTACAATTAAACACTCTTTACTGGTGGTACTTATCCAGACAGTTTTCATTTTCGGGGTTCCATCATTCAACTGTTGGCTGTCGTGAAACGTGTCGAACAATCGTTCAAGGATCAAGCCTATGTTTGCTAAACTTTTTGGGCAAACTGCCTATCCTGGAGCTCAAAAGCCATCCAACGAAAGCAGATGACTGCTGCTGCCATATTGCTATTTTATCGTGAAATGAATGTTGAATTTCCAAAAATGAAAGTTTCCACCTATTGCCAAGGGGTTTGTGTAGGGTCTCTACTTATTTCTGACCAGACTCTTTGTGTGGTAAACTACGTACCTATCTAGCAAGGGTGCTATAACTTTTCGACCACTTGACCGGGCAGACCACGACTGGTCGCGTGTGAAAACGAGCAGGGGGTCTGTCAAGGAGTTCGGGCGTTTTCAGGGCAATAACGGTGTTCTCAGATGGAAAGCCGGCAAAATCTTGTTTTTGTTTGTTTATTTTTGCAAAACTGCGGTAAAAACTCTTGTTTTTCGCCAAATCGCGCGCGGCACTCAATACGTTCAAATATAATAAAGTCATTTTTTTTAAAATTTCTCAGAAAAGAGGGGTTTTTCAGATGGGAAGGCCGATTTGATTTCTGCATCCCTGTCTAGTAGTCCACTGTACGTATGGCTAACACTATCAGGAATGTGATACTGGCTATCGGATTTCCTGAAGATTAGTGAGACAATTTTAGTAGTCGCCACCATGCTTTATCCACCGCTCTTTTTATCCGTGTACGGAGTGCAGGTTCGAAGCTCTGTCGTTTCAGGGTTTTAGCCGGTGCGTGTAAACGTCACTCAAAGGCGAAAGGCTGTTTTCAAAATCCCGGATGCAGTTCATGTAGTCGGTAGAGAGATAAAATCCTGAGCCTTGGAGAGATGCGTAATGTAGGTGTAAGACAGTGGCGTGGCATGCATTGCGATGTCTTGATTGTTATGCCATTTAAACCTATGGTAAAGAATCGATTATCAAGGTGTTCGCTGCGAACGCCCTATTTATCGATCCTTTTCTATAGGTTTAAATGGCATAACAATCGGTATATCGCAATTCACGCCACGCCACTGGTGTAAGATGACTCAGGCCTACGAGTGAATCCCTCGCTGCGGTTGACGTCGATGACGAAGACGAAATGAAGTCACTCCGAAATTAGAATGTATCCGTAGGAGAAATCCCAGCTCCAAGTTTGCATTGAATGACATCATGCAGGTGTCACTCGGCGTCAAACCTAGGTTCCTAAAGCATGACCGTTGCGGAGTCGTCAGACTCTATTTTCGAGCTGTCAAAGAAGAACCGTGTTCGTAACTCGGCATAAAGTCCGATATTTTATGAAGTTGACGGACAGTGAGCTCATATGTAGGGTATTATCTGCCTAGTGCCCACAGCAGGAAAATCCTGCAATTCGGCTACGCGAAAGAGGGCTACCGATAGGGACTGGTTTTGGATTCACCCTGAAGTTCCTCAACTCCACGATTTTGTGCTCCTTGAAGGTCTTTATTTCACGGAATGCATGATGATTTGGTCATTTTTAGTCGCTCTTCTTGGGTGTAATCCTGACCTGCACTTAGGTCTGGAGACCGCAATTTTGACGGATTTGTGATCGAATGCTGAAAAATTCGTATTTTTCGCCAAAATCGGCCGTTAGATCCACGTTCAGGCCCTTATCAGATCTGAAAAAGGGGCCGGAAATGACCGAATCATGATGCATTCCGTAAAATATAGACCCCCAATGAGCAAAAAATCATAGAGTTGAGGATATTCAGCCAGGGTGGGCTCAAAAACGGCCCTTGTCGACAACTCTCCTCTCTAAATGTTACTTTTAAAAAAAAAAGAGAAAATTAAGGGAGTCAACGATCCGGAAATAATGATGTTAACCCTGCTCGATTTCGATCGTCCATTCGAAAAGTTTGCCTAGCAGGGCGAGAGCAGTTTTCTCGCGATGTTTTTACGTAACAACTAATTCTATAATCTAGTCCCGTTTCGTAACCGATCCATTTCTTAAAGAATCCTGCTTCCAACAATAAGACGCATAAAAAATCGACACGGTTGAGACGTCGTCAGAGGCTGTCAAATCGACCGAAATAGATTGATTTTGGGATCTGCTCTCGTTTCGTCGATGAACGGGAGTTCAAGCGTCTGCACGTTTGTAAGGCGAGACGTTAAATCCTCCGTCCGCGTGCTGAGAACGGACTGCAGGATCGCCGCAAAGTGGTTCGAGTCGATGGAGATGTTGCATTTATGAGGAATTTGCGATTTGACTATTGATTCTTCTGTAAAAGTTCGCAAGAAACACGATGGTGTCACTGGTTTTCTCTGAAATCAACCCCCAAGCTCAAAAAAAGCTCTCAAGTTGAGGCCAAAATGGAGGGGATATCCTACGCTATCCTGAGAGTCCACGTCTACATCAAGACAAACTCTCCATGCAAAGATAGGGAGCAAATGCATTGACAGGGCTGCCACTTTATTTGGGGACTCGAAACTGAAAACACGGCAACCCCGTTAATGTATTTGCTCCCTATCTTTGCATGGAGAGTTTGTCTTGATGTAGACGTGGACTCTCAGGATAGCGTGGGATATCTCCACCATTTTGGCCTCAACTTGAGAGCTTTTTTTGAGCTTGGCAGTTGGTTTCTGAGAAAACCAGTGGCACCATCGTGTTTTTCGCGAACTTTTACATAGGAATCAATAGTCAAATCGCAAATTCCTCACACATGCAACATCTCCATCAGAGGGGTCGGACATGAAATTTTGGAATAAAACTGCAAATTTTTATGTTAATTTCGTCACATTTTAAACTTTAAGGAGTGCTTCTTGAAGAAAATTTCACGAGGAAACCATTGAAACCACTTTTAGAACTTCAAGGTTTAAAGCGTTTAGTTAATGAGCGTTTAAAATTTCCAAATTTTGTCCGACTTCTCCTATTGTCTCGATCCACTGCGCGCCGGCCTACTAAAGGAGAACGCCTTATGAGTCCTCACTCCTCAGAGGTTACAAAGTTTCCCTCTTTGAAGTACGATATTGTTTTGGGGATATTTTTCTCTCAATTTTTCACAGAATTTTATTCGCCATCAAACCTAAAGCATTGAAATTTTCAAGGAAAAACGTTCACTCGTACGTCGCAGGGAATTGGCAACCGCCGAAAAAAATAGGCAGTCTATTGCGTTGAGTTAAGTAATTAAAAAATTCAGATGTGAAGAAACATCATAGAAAGTACCGATTGTTCCGCTCGGAACCCAAACAAACGTGCTTCTCCTCTTGTATTCGCTAGTGGGCGCTGTGAAAGCAGTGACCTCAGTTGGGTTTGGTTAGGTTAAGCAACTAAACCAACTTGCGGGCGAAGCTGAGAGTATCATCGTGATTTGAAGGCGTTCCAAGCCGACCGTGCCTCTGAAGTTATTCACCGATAAAAACTTTACTATGTCGATGCGAATTACTGCAATTTGACGAGTTGAAGAGCATCCTGCTCGCAAATTGCTAGTAATTGCTAACTCCTGTGACACACACACCCACGTATCTGTCGATATACAGCGCTCTCTGGCGCTCTACGACACTCAACCGCCACTGATCCCTATCAAACCTAAACCTTTCGAGAATCTCGCACTTCAGCCTTTCCGAATCGCGGTTCCATCATTTAACTGACTGATTTTGCGCCCGTTCCCAGGAGGAACTCAATCTAGAACCTTCATCGGTATCCTGTGTTCTGGGGAATATTCAAATGGTTTCTAGAGAAGTAACAAAAAATCATCATTTTCAGGCGAAAAAAAGAGTTGCCCTCCGAGCCGAACTTTTTCTTTACTCGATTACGTCGCTTACAATCTGATTCTTAGTGCGGGCACCTGAATATATTGTCTCAGCCCCCCTTCCCCTAGTCGCCACCACGATTCCAAGGGTCTCCATGGGGCTCAGTGCCCATACCAAGAAGATTTTCTAGAAGAGGCGCAATAACGTTGGCTAGAGTCCCTTTATACTGAGAGTTAAGACAACCCTCCCTCATGGAGTCACAAACAGGAATAAAGATTACACAAACTGATAGTTTTTCGGCCCATTCTTAAATTCCTTTCTCCGTTCCTTCTCTCATTCCGTTTGTTTCTTGCCGAACCTGTTATCCCCCGGTCCATTCTAGATTATAATCCTTGCAATCGGTGAAAATGTAATCTTTATTCCCGTTTGTGACACTGCGGTGGCCCAAAATACGGGAACCAATCAGAAATGGATTCACATTATCTTAACTCTCAGTATAATGGGACTCTAACGTTGGCGGGCTCATGCGTGGTTCTCTAGAAGCGTATTTTCGTTGATGATCGGTCGAGCCGAAATGTCGCGGCAATGGCGGCGGGATCATAATCGGGTTTGTAAACAGACTTTCGAAATTGATGCTGGTCGGATTCCATCATCTTCATCAACGGGCCGATCATTGAAATTGATAGACAAAGCTATAGACAAAGAAGACATAGGGGGCATAAAGCAATCCTATTGGTTGAAATGGGTGGTTCTCATAGACTAAGGGGGAAAATGATAGACTAACTGTCGGGTCTCGCGTGGGTTGCCGTTAGTTAGTCTATTACCTACCTCCTTTGTCCATTGCAACCACCCGCTTCTACCAATAGGATCCCTCCAAATCCTTTTTGTCTATTGCTTTGTCTATCAATTTCAATAATCAGCCCGCAGGTCATTTCTAAACCCCTTTGTAGGATTATATTTTGGCTCCATCGTTTGCAAGAATTCTACCTTCTATCTGTCTGGTGAATCGCAATGTTGTTCCGAAAAATTACGATCGCGTCAAAACAAAGTACGGAACCGCTTGATCCACCCATTTTGGTTCGACCGATCATCAACGAAAACACGCTTCTTTAGTTCGGCATGGCGGGAGAGCTTTCGGGTCCGGCGAAACCGGGGCACCCAAGGTCGTCGGTTTGATCGCGACGAGGTGTGTCTAGTAGCGACATTTCGGAGTGGTCGGCGCAACACGGTCGGTAGCAAGAGTGCAAATGAGTCGGGTGGCCGGGTGTCAGCCAGCGGGCCGATTATTGAAATTTAAAGCAGCCCGATAAGACATCGAATTGCGACATATTGCACGGTTAAGATAGGGCTATGTCTTGTCGTAAGCGGCGACATAGAGTCGATGACGTTTCAATAATCGCGCCCCAGCAGGAAGGAAGCCACCACCGCTCCGCCACGGCTGCCGGCCGTCGGCTCAGTCAGTAACCCATTGCGCACTGACACGAATCACCAATTCTGGTCTTATGGCACTCGCCTCGCCTCGCGCTTCGGTCTCTGACCGCGCCGACTCGCATTCCTCCTCGTTTTCGTTTTCCATCGCCCACCGCCGCGCCGACGACCGGACCGCTGTTCCGCCGGGGGATTGCCGGGTTCCACGCCATGAACCAACTTCACACTCATAGGAGTCGCTTCCACCGGACCAGATCATAGAACTTTAGCTTAGAGTACCTATATTAAGAGAGTATGGCCACTGGGCCTCATGGAGAGGCTTAGGACCCAAAAACGGCGGTGCTTTGTTGTGGTTTTTGTGGATGGGAGGGGGGGTCATTGCCAACTTTTGACGGTTATCACCAACCGCACTTGCTGCCAACCTTACTACATCTAAGATAATTTTTCTCAAAAATTGCACACGATTAGCCTTAAAAATATGTAAAGATGTCGCAATAGTGCATTTGAGTAAATTTCTCGTTACGATAAGCAAAGAAAACTACATTTTGAGTCATTTTGCATTACATTAATTTATGGCGTCCGCCATTTTTGGGTCCTAAGGGCTCCATTCAGCCTAAGATGGCTAAGCCAATCAGAGGTGGTAACCCCAGTGGCCATACTCTCTCAATATAGGTACTCTAGGTTCGACCGGACCAGATCCAGAACAGAGACAAGAGACCCTCCACTGGCCTCCTAGCGACAGGTGGAAGATTTTACTTTCGGGGATTCAACAGTTCCTTATGGACAATTATTAGGGAGCAACCGTCATCACCTCAATTTCGGCTGTTGACCTACCTACATGGTCAATGATGAGCTTCGGGTGACGTCATGAGCCAAACAAGTTTCGCAAACTTCGGCCATTTTCGACTTGTTTGCAAAACGAAACTGCCAACCCGTTGTTGCTACGGAACCCTAGGCGCGTCTGGACGCGGCGTCCTGGACGCCGGCGGAAAATGCTGCTACCGAGTCGAGGGCGAGAAGACGCTCACATTTTAGAGCACGGCACCTTAGGAGCGGAATCCGTGGATTTTTTCCGCTCTGTCCGCCGTCAATTTCTCGAATTTTCGTTGATCGGACAGTATGCTCTGGGCCGCGAAAATGGCTGTACGCGCTTTTTTTTTAGGAGGGTGTGGATTCGATCGACAAAAATCGACCGAAAAATAAAAACGTGAATCGATCGACACCAATCGATGGACAAATTACTAAAAAACGGATGTCGATTCGATCGACAAAAAATGTGGATCGATAGACGAGAAATGATTGACAATTAAAAGGAAAACCGGTATCTAGTCAATTGACATGAATCGATCGAAAAACCAAAACGTGAACCAATCGACGTAATTCGATCGATTCACAACTTGGTCAATCGACTCATAGGTTTGTCGATCGATTCGCAGGTTTGTCGATCGATTCACAGGTTTGTCGATAGACTCACAGGTTTGTCGATCTATCCACGGCTTTTGTCGATTGATTCACGGGTGGGTCGGTCGATCCACGGCTCTTGTCGATCGATTCACGGAATTTTCGATCGATTCGCGGCTTTTGTCGATCAATTCACGGCCTTTGTGATCGATTCGTGGGTTTGTCGAACTGAACACATTCAAAAATCGGTAGGAAAGGCAGCGGACTGAGCGGAATTTCTCGGCGTCTTCGCTCCGATCTGTTCAGATCGGAGCGTCCTCGATCGGCGTTTTCCGCAGCGTCTCTTCGCCGCTAAGGTGCCGTCCCCGCGCAAAAATCATTAGACAGATTTATCAGCGTCTGGACGCCGCGTCCAGACGCGCCTAAGGTTCCGTACCTTGAAGGTAAGTCAACAGTAGAATGCTGAAGTCCCGAAAGTAAAAGCTTCCACAATGGCCAAGATACTAGTGGAGGGTCTCTTGTCTCTGACCAGATCATAGTACTTTATCTACCAGAAGGGCAGCAGTCGGTCATCTTTGCTCCGATTCTTGAAATCCCCGCGACCCCCGCTCAGCCTTCCGTTTCAAATTTTGCGGGGAAAAACAGCTAAAAGAGCTCGAAAAAGTGACTGTACGCGATCTTACGGGAAGATCTGCCAGTTACCTTTCTGCGGGCCGATTATTGAAATTTATAGACAAAGCGATAGACAAAGAAGACATAGGGAGTATGGAGCGATCCTATTGGTTGAAATGGGTGGTTCCTATAGACTATAGGAGAAAATGATGGACTATCGGGTCCCTTGTGGGTTGCCGTTAGTTAGTCTATTACCCTACCTCCTTTGTCCATTGCAACCACTCGCTTCCACCAATAGGATCCCTCCATATCTCTTTTGTCTTCTTTGTCTGTAGCTTTGTCTATCAATTTCAATAATCAACCCGCATGTAGCTATTCTTCTATGACCAGATCCGAGGAAACACATGGTTTTAGTTGAAAGTGTGCCATGCGGACATTACGTCGCTCCTCCGACGTAAGGGCGTATCTCGATTTCCGTGTGAGCCGCAGAAGGCATGGATTTGAATGTGACCCAGGGCTCACGTAGAAATTGAGATACGTCTTCACGTCAGAGGAGCGGTGATTTAGAGAGTGCTCGAGCCGGGGCACGCAGGTGACGTGAGGAAATTTTTCGACATCCAAGGTTTTTTACCCTTTTTTTCGGCTCCTTGTTTCTTTTGTCCAGCGTGGAAAGAGGGCTGAAAAGCCCTGTTTTTGAATTTTTTTGCTCAGCGCGTACTATTTTCCGAGTGAGGAAATTTTTTGGCTGACACTTGAAATAAAATTCTCGGCGTTTTTACCGAGGTCCGTTGGTACCTTTACCATCTCACTTTTTTTACCAATTATTGGTAATTTTACCAAGACAGACTGGTAAGCTTACCTAAAACCGGCATTTTCACTGTTTTTCTCAGGTGAGAATACCACTTTTATTGGTAATCAATTCCCGGTAACTTTGCCATTTTATCTCGGTAATTCTACCACAGTCGATAAAAAATATTGGCGTTTTTACCGGGGTCCAGTAAAATTACCGAGAAAGTTCAATAATTTTACCGAGATTTCTTGGTAAACTTACCAATTCCATAAATGGTAATTTTACCAAGAAGAAACTGGGATCAAATAGAACCCTGTTTTCTTGGTAATTTTACCCTTTTCTTAGTAAATTCACCGAGATTTTTTTTTCAGTGGAGATTGCTACTAATCTCTGTGCTGAAGAGCTTTGAGTACCACCAATATGTGGGTATCGGAGTTGACTGACACTGAGTTTCGCTTTCCCTTTTTAACGAAGGTTTTGTTCGGCAGACCTTGCATCCGTCGAGAGAAACTCGCGAAAGAAAGAGAAGTAGATTTTCCGATGAACCGCTCAACCCCCTAGATTCAGCGCTGTGCAGCCGCCGAACAGTAAGTAAAGCGAGTCAAGAGGAGACGTCGGGCATTGTGAAAACTTCCAAAGCGTAGATCTCTCTTATTGTAAAACGTTAGAGGCCTAAAAGTGGTTCCATTGGATTTCTCGTACAACGCCGTGTCAGAAACAGCCCCTGAACTGTAAATTGTGACGACACTAACATCAAAATTTGCAGTTTACGTAAAAAAATTCGTGTTCGACCTTTCCCGATGGCTTGTCCCACTGTGCGCTGCGCCGCAATACTGCAGGGCACTTGAAACAAAGAAAGAGGTGGCATAATTCTTTCTTTTAGTGTTCTCCATTCCGTCGGAAATTTCCTCTTGTAAGAGCGATCGATGGCCTTGACCTGTCCATTCGCGGCCTTGCTATCGAGCCGCGAATGAGGGAGGTATCCAGCTATCCAATACCCCCCTCCCCCGTGGGGGGGGGGGAGATATCCCTTTGGGATAGCTATTGCTATGTCCGAGGATACAAGTCTGCATAATTTTCCGTGCCACAGATTATAGACACGTAACATTCCACCTCTAGGCGCGGAGACTTACGGATTTTACGGTAAATCTATAGTGGGAGCAAGCGAATTTCTAATTCGGACTGTTGCTGACAATAAGTTTTCTGGAAAATAAATAATAAATTAGGAGAAATTAGGCTAAATCTACTTAAATTCGTTTATTTATCACCAATCGTCCGATCTACAAAGCAGACCCTGGTAAAAATTGGCAGTAGAATGTGTGTTCCAAAATCCTATAGACCTAAAGCCGGCTGTAAGATTTCCAATAGCTTCTGTAGCCGGCTGTACAATTTCTTAGAGCCTTTAATAGCCGATGGCGACTCAGCAACGGCCAGACGATAAAGTTTATACCAAACGTTACTAAATACGGATACTAGGACTTAGTTTTTGGACCACCGCTCTCTTTTTGTGCCGTAGTATCTTGATTTATTTTGCGAGGAAAGCTCCGTACTTTTGAAGGATGCCTGTCATTCTTAATATGTTGGAGCGTCTTCAATTTCTTATTATACTGTGCAATACCTCTGGTGTGAAATAGTTGCTTCAGACGCCGTGACACGCTGCGGCGCGGCGGGCGGGCAGAGCCCGCGAAACGCGCATTGGCGCCTACAAACCTAACAGGGATACTTCACGCATTGCGCAATGCGTGAAGTATCCCTGTTAGGTTTGTAGGCGCCAGTGCGTCGCCGCGCAATGCGTGAAGTATCCCTGTTAGGTTTGTAGGCGCCAATGCGTCGCCGCTCCGCTTTGTGTTAGGCTCTAATATTTAATCTCGCGGAGTCAGCGTTTTTCAACTCATGATTTTGAAATGTTTGCACACTCTGTATGGACCATCTCATTTTAATTGATGAAAAAACAATATGTTTCAAAGGAAAATATAATGTGTGTTTTGTAAATATTAAGGTAGTCCCGTATCAAACTTAATGATTTCCAAAGCACGCGAATTTCTACACAATTTCTTATAGCCTTTTATAGGCAATGGCGATAAAGTGTAAAGCCCGGCGATAGGAACTATAGCCCGACTGAATACTTTTTTATAGCTTCGTATAGCCCGGCCATATGATTTGCTCCGCTTCCTACAGCCAGCTATATGATTTTCAATACCCTTCTCTAGTCGGCTGTAAGAACTCCTATGGTATTTTGAAACGCAGCTCGTATTGCCAATTTTTACCAGGGGAGTGCAGAAAGTATTGGCCTGCCCATTTTAAAATTCCATAAAGATGACGTTTTTATGGCTCTGCACGTACAAATTGTCGCAATTTTGCGCTAAGCGCGTGATGAATACTGCGATTCCACGAAAAACGCATGATTTTTACCGCAGTTCTGTGAAAATAATCGCGATTTTGTCACCTATCCTATTTCAAAACACCGTTTTTGGGACTTTCCCATCTTCGCGCGCGACCGACCGCGACCCGCCCGGTCGCATGGTTTAAAAACAACGTATGTTCCATTAGTTTCCTTGTGCACATAAGTGTTTTTCTAGATGAGCCAGAATTTACAGGTCCAAATTGCAAAATGCAGTCCAATTCGCGGTTATTAGATGACCTGTTTGTCCGAGAAATTCAAGAAAATGGGAGAATTTTAACGAGAATATTCGGAGATCTCGAAATGTCGATCGCAGTGTAAAACCGGTGAGCTGCTTGCAAATTTTCTGCACCATTGCCTTGGCCCTGCGACTCGTCACACATGTAATCCGTTGCCGTTTTGAAAAATCTATTTTTTTTCCTCGCTGATAACGGCAGCACGCAGTCATGGCCATGCTATGCGCTTTAATTTTGCCGCGTGACGCTATCGCAGTTCTGCGGATCAATTGCGGACGTATTTAGCTCCGTTAGGAGGCATCGACTTTAAATCTCAGAGATTAGAAAAATCCGCACACGGTTGTTGTGCAAAGATTGAAAGCACCTCAAAGCGCTGCTTAAGCGTTGCTTTTCACCCTTCAAAATTGGCCGAAACAATGGCGAACCTCCCCCCCCCCCCCCACACACACACACACACACACACACACACAAGAAAAGAACAGGCCAATGCTACCGTGCTAAGGAAGAACGCCGTATGAACATTCGAGAGTTGCCAAATTTCCTTCGATAAAATGCTTATTTTTGAGGAAAGTTACGAATATTTTTCCTCTAAATTTTTAGAACATTTAGGTGAAATTGCGAACAAAATTTTCTGAAAAATTGGAAGGAAAATTTTCATAAGTTTACAAGGAAATTTGCGTTTTATCAAAGGAAATTTGGCAAGGCCTGGAGGTTCATCCGGCGTTCTTCCTAGCACGGCAGAATGGAGGAAGGCGAATTAACGCATTGTCCTCAATCTTTGGATTGTGCATGAGTGCATATGTTTAATCTCATTTTTGAATTTTAATGAACAATATCATTGTCATTGCTATTCTTCTCGACCATTCATCGCTTTGGATTCTTCAATAGGTCTTTCAGTATTTTATTTGATCATATTTTGCATAAAGACCTGCTATTTCTGGCTCATTTAAGAAGCAACATGTATGGCATCAGTTTCCTAGTGCGGTTAGTGATTTTATAAATGAGTCCGAAGTACCAGTTCTGCTTCATTACAAAATGCAGTCCAATTAAACCAGGTACTGGCCTAGAACTCAGAGGCGGATCCAAAAATTTGGCAACACTGGCAATCCTCCATTTAAACATGTGTTAAATAATCGATTCTTGTCGGAGTACCTGGCCCCTCCAAGAATCGATTTAAGTCCACACGTTTAAATGGAGAAAAACAGTGCTGTCAATTGGCTGGAACCGTCAATGTTAGAACTGGAGCAAGAAAAAAGTGGAAAATAGCACCATTCGCAATAGAAATTGATGTGCTAACCAATGAGGCAGCCTGCCAGTTGTCGATTGATGCACTTCAGGTCGATGTAACTTTTCTCTGTTATTTTCTTTCCCCAGATTTAGTTACGTATCCTACCAGATCATGCTTTACCATCGGTATTTGTACAAATAGCTCATCAGGACCGTACCTTTCAAAAATCAAACTTCAAGGAATTCATCAGGGAGTCGGCAACGAAATAAATCGGAATTTTCACTCTTTTTCTGCTCCGAAATAAAATTATTCTTAAATAATTGTCGCATGTTGCCCTAGCTTTAAAAAACTAGAAAAAATATGACGAAGTTGATTTTGTTCGTCTTGAAATAATTTAGAGGAAAAGGAGAGAAACAGGATTTTCATAACGGAATTTTTCTCTTGAAATGGTGAAAAATCAGATAAATGCCCGGGAAATGACAAGAAAATCGAGAATTCTCGCCATCACGGCTTTATGTCTTGTTTTATCTGTTTCTATTCCCAAACGCATCGTTTCCAGTGAACATGATCTCGCGGGAGGAATCGATGGAAATTGCCGGGTGTCGAAACAACTCAATCCTATAAAACCCCCTCACGGAGCTTACGACTGCACGGCCTACACATTGTAGTACACAATGTATAAGTGCGTTTCGGGAGGTTAATCGCTTTAGGCCGTTTGCTCATCGCGGGCAGGCAATCGAGTATGAAATAGGCGTTTTGTTAATGAATGAACCGCCTAACACCCGACGCCGATGTATTGTGTGTTGCATGGGCGTTATCTAAAAAACAGGATTGACGAATCAAACAGGAGTTCCTCGCGCTCATTCATCCGTCCAAGAGCCTAGATGCCGGATTGTCCATTAAATGGTCCTTTCAGTTGGCGTTTCGCCTGCTGCTGTGTCAATGAAAAATGCCGTCTGAACATTCGCACATCTCCAAATTTCCCCTCTTTAAATATTAATTTTTGAGAAGAATTGTTCATGTTTCGTCTTGAAATTTATTTTCAGATACTTTATATCACGTTGTGAAGAAAATGCTTTAAAAGAACTGGACGGAAACTGTTGAATAGGGTGTCTACAAGGCTGGAATTTCCGGAAAGTCCGGAAATAGTACTGATTTATTAAGGCCGGTCCGGAAGTACTGAAAACGTGCGGAAATTCCGCAAAGAGGTCCGGAATTTTTTTAAAATTTTTGTCATTTTTGTCGCAATTTCAATTTGTCGAAATATTTCTAATTTTGTCAAATGGAGGTACCCACTGAAAAAGTACGGAATTTTTCTGTTGGAGGAGGTACTGAATTTCTTGAGAATGTACTGTAAAAGTACTTATTTTTGACCAGCCTGTTTTAGTAGACACCCTGATTTCGTCTTGAAATTCATTTTTACATTATACTTTATATCACGTTGTGAAGCAAAAACTTTTAAAACAACTGGACGGAGACTCACAGCCGGATTAAGGGGATGCCCACATGGCGGCAAGGGCGGCAAATGTTGTAATTTTTTCAAATGTAGGTATCAAGAAAAAAATCTGATTCAGAAAAAAAATTACAAACGAGAAAAGGCGACAAAAGCTCTCATTTCCTGAGAGTTGAAGTGTAGTAATTTCTAATTTGTTCGTATTTCGGTGATTCAAGAGACAAAAGTTGAGAGAGAATCCAAACACGCAATTTAGCCCGGAACGGCGCGACGCGGCGCAGAGAGCAATAATGACGAGGACTTGAGATGGAAAGTAGAAGCTCTCGGCGCGCCGGTCAGCTTGAAACACACGTTAGCGCCTACAAGACTCCACGAATGCTTCACGCATTGCGTCAAACGTAGTGCGGTCAGCAGCGATCGGCGCGTGAAACGCATAGCGCCTACAAGACTGTAGAGATACTTCACGCATTGCTCCAAACACAGTGCGGTTGGCGCGGTGGCGGAAATTAAAAATATTAAACCTCATTCATGTGTATTGTTTCATAATTTTTTCTTTCTTTTCTTATAAATGAAAGGCCTCGTCCACATAGAGATAGGTTTACGGAACTAAATTTTCGCGCTAAGTTCCGTGAACTTTTGCTAGTGTTGACAGGGCTTTCACCAAAAATGTGCCCAACGCGAGTAAACGCGTCTTATGCACTCCTCCTCCTCCGGCACGCTCACTTGATGGTTTGTATCGGTGTTTCAAAACGAATGAGAAGGGGCGGCAAAACAAAGGCGGCCCATGGGCGGCAAGTAGGTAAATCCGGCCCTGCGGAGACTGTTGGCGGATTTTCCTGAAAATTCTAGTTTTATCAAAGGAAATTTGGCAACGTACAAAGGTTCATGCGGCGTTTTACCTAAGTACGGCAGCATGAACGGTCTGGTAAACAAAATATTTTAGGGTCCCCGCATTAACTACAAGTTCAGAGGTGAACTCTACTTTCCGCCTAATAATGATAGATGAACAACTTGTTTAGCATAAAATTCGCTTGATGATGAGTGATGAATATCGGAGTTAGCACTTGGCGAAACAAGTTTTTGCAACTTATAGTAGGATTGCTGAACAAATAGCTCAACTCTTTAGGCAAGAGCAGTGGCGAGACGTGAATAATCGATTATCGATATTCCACCATTTGAAGCTATGGTGAAGAATCGATTATTAAGGTGTTCGTTGCGAACACCCTGTTTATCGATCCTTTTCCATAGGTTCAAATGGCAGCTCAATCGATACATCGCACGCCACGTCACTGGTCAAGAGTCATCATTAGGCGAAACTGAGCGTTGACTTCCATAAGAAACTTTTAAAAAACTAGAGAGAAGATATCTGTGCGGGGTTTCTCTGGAACGGCCGCGCGAATCAAAACTGGAAAAATTACAAGGTTGCCACAATCAAGGAAAACCAGGAAATACAATGACTTTTCAAGTCAGTGAAAATCGGGTATTGTGAGAGAAGATTACGAAAAGTCGAATGCCAGGGAATAATAATCGGGCCATATTTTGTACGTAGGAACTACAATATCAGGCTCATTCATAAAAGTGCCTACCTGCATAGGGAAACTTAGTGCACAGACGATGTACCTAACATGAGCCAGAAATTCTAGTTCCTGATTTCAAAATGCAGTCCAATTCTTAAGAAACGGTGACGACGAATAACTACTTATCCTCATCAGATCATTTTTTTAAAGCCCTGTCTATTTTAATATCTGTTCTTTCCTTTATCAGATTATGGAAACTTGCCTAGTGAATTAATGCTTTTTTTCTCCTCCTGCCCCCCCCCCCCCCCTCCTCCTCACACAGACACTTTAGATTTCAAAAACACGGAGAGTGCACGCTCTTCGCTTTTTTTTTCTTTTTTTTTTTTTGTTCAGTCAACGATACTTCGTGACGGACCTGACGGGCCCGCTTAAGTAAACGGAGCGACCGATCCATCAACTAATTTTCACGTATAGATTTTTAGAGAATTTCAGTCTCCGCTAACGGCTCTCATCGAAAACATTATAAGACAAATATTTCATCAAGAGTTCAGAGCGAAATATATTTGTCAAATGAAACGGGCCGCGCGCTTTGATTTTGGACTTTTTCCAAAAAAATAAACGTCGTTATTTTTACTACCTAGAAATTTTGACCCGTGCACAACTTACGATCTTGCGCCGTTGAGTCAAACCGCATCGGACACTCGGGCTATTGTATTCCCTCAATCAGATCTAGAGACGTTCCCATAAAGATGTGTCAAGAATATTTCAATGATAGGTTTTTAAAGTAACGCCACTGAACCAAGCTGAAGGTATTTTCATCGGTATACACCCCCCCCCCCCCCCCCGAACAGCCCTCTCGAAAAGGCTTCTTACCTTTCATGTAGACATGACATTTCGTATTCGCAATTTTTTCAATGTATTTTTATAGAGATATCCATCAAATGACAATAGGATCAGATCCTATCAGACTTATCAGTGTCAGTGTATAATACAACGTTCACTGGAAAAAAAAAACACATCGGATCTAGAGTCCAGACTCTTAAAAACATCGACAAGAAAAAATACTCTTGATTCCATCGTATTTTTTCCTAAATCAAGAACCAAGCCTCTTAATTTGAGCGGATTTCCTTTTGATTTAAGCAAAAATCTGATTGAATCAAGAGTATTTTTTCTTGTCAATGTTTTCAAGAGCATGGACTCTAGATCCAATGTGGTTTTTTTTTTTTCAACGTTCAATTTTAACCTTTCTTCTTACCTATTTCGACGTTTCCCGAGCGAAGGAACATAACTCCACTCCAAGGTTCTAAAATTGACCCTGATAATTCAACTTTTTACAGAAATGTATCTAAGTAAATTCTGTCCAAAATTTTTTTTATTATCGTTCGAGATCAGAAGAAAAACCATACCGAAACTTTCGGTTAGGTGTGCCTTAGATTCTCCCGGTAAAAAAAACTATTTGCGTCGGGAAATTTGACAACATTGAAATGGAGTTACGTCCTTTCGTGAAGGAGTCGACCAGTGGCGTGGCGTGGATTGCGATGTATAGATTGTTATGCCATTTAAACCTATGGAAAGGATCGATAAACAGGGTGTTCGCAGCGAACACCTTAATAATCGATTCTTTATCATCGAATCGACGAATAATTTATTGTTCCATCCGCATAGAATCTGATTAACAAAGGAACACAAGAAGAGATCTCTGAGGTGTATTTCTGGTTGGATATCATACCCAAAGTTTAGATAAGGGTCGGGAATTCTGGCTGAAAGCTACTTATCCGGGAACTTTGGATAGAGAAACACCCACCTATTGAAAGGTATTTAAACCTATGGAAAGGATCGATAAACAGGGTGTTCGCAGCGAACACCTTAATAATCGATTCTTTATCATCGAATCGACGAATAATTGTTCCATCCGCATAGAATCTGATTAACAAAGGCACACAAGAAGAGATCTCTAAGGTGTATTTCTGGTTGGATATCATACCCAAAGTTTAGATAAGGGTCGGGAATTCTGGCTGAAAGCTACTTATCCGGGAACTTTGGATAGAGAAACACCCACACTTGGAAAAGCCGCAGGGAACGCTCCTACGGATTTTCGTCCTTCATTTAACTTTTCCGGGAAACTTTGAATCGGGTCCGGTTTTCAAAACGCCATTATCACTTCTGCTTCGTGATAACCATTCGAGCAGAAACTCGTCGTTTCTCAATTTCCCGATGAGCCCCAGAAAGCGTGGATTTATATGTAAAACAGGGCTCACGTAGAAATTGAGGTACGCCCTTGCGTCAGAGGGCCGACGAAACTCGGGCGGTGGGCTGCGGGAGGGATGAAATACTTTCAAACATGTTGCGCCCCTCTACAAAATTCTTCTCATTTCCGGAGTTTGGGCTATCTTTCAGAAATTACAACCCTGAAGCAGCGAGCGAAGAAAACGAAGAGTAATTTTGCCAAACGGAACGGCGAAACGCTCGAAAATAAAGGTTCAATGCCTTTAATGCTTGGATTTTAGTCCCGAGTTACGGAAGTAATGGTTAAACTGGATACAAAAATAGCTCAGTTCGTTATGACGTAATGTGGCAGCGAAATAACTAAGTTCTCGGGCAGTCATAAAAACACGTTTTCCCTTCCACGTTAACATCTCGTCGCGAATTTTCCGAATGAAGATATGAACCTCAAGCGGTAATTATCAGCAGCATTTAGATTATTTTACGCTCGTAGTCGAGATGCTTTGATAAGAATGTAGGAGACTTCGCCAAAACCGAAAAATAATCGTTTCTCATAAAAGTTCATAATATTTTCCAAGCTCAGTATCCCCTTTCTGAATGTGTTTAGAGGTGTTGAAAGTTCCTAAACGCCGACCGTTTTCCGCGTTCCGGTGTTTTTGCCTCAAGGCCAAATTTCCGATTTTCCTCACGTTGAAATAATGTGCGATTTATTTTGAAAATTGCCTCACGACCCTAGATTTGCCTCACGTTTGCCTCAGGCCCTGTCCTCCAAGCCCCTCAGTTGACCCTCATTTGAGCAACGCCAGAGGAAAATTTTAATCCATTAATGATCTCTCAGAATCCTTGTAGGGCTACGGAAAGTTCATTCCCCTCCCATTTTGAAAATCCTTCTTTCCCGAATTTTTTTTCCGTGATACTCCGGGACGGACACCGCGCGTAAAAGTTAATCTTTGCTTTTGCGCGCCGCGTATCTTAAACTTTAATTCTCCCCAACTCACCGTGAGCCAACTCTATCTTCCGGCCTTGAACAAGCCAAAAGTCGCAGAGAAAGTCGTGCTACTGACCTCGCATAGTTTAACAAACGAACAAAACATGTCTCCAGCCGATTCTCTGTGATCTAGTACCCTCCGTAGGTTATTTTAATTTAATTGGACGACATTACTGCCGTGCTAAGGAAGAGCGCCGTATGAACATTCGAGAGTTGCCAAATTTCCTTTGACATAATGTTTATTCATGAGGAAAATTATGAATATTTTTCCTTGAAATTTTCAGAGACTTCAGATCAAAATACAAAGAATATTCTCCGAAAAATTGGAAGAAAAATATTCATAAGTTTATCAGGGAATTCGTGTTTTATCGAAGAAAATTTGGCAACGCCTGAAGGTTCATACGGCGTTTTTCCGTAGCGCTGCAGTACAGTGGCGTGGCGTGCTTTGCGATTTATCGATTGATCCGCTACTGAAACCTGTGGAAAAGGATCGATAAACAGGGTGTTCATAACGAACACCGTAATCGATCCTTTACCTAACTTTAAATGGAGAAATATCGGTAGTCGATCATTTACGCTTCACCGCTGATAAACTACGTATGCCATTGCCTGATTTTTTATCTTTTACCTTTCATTTCTCCAGATGGGAAAACAAAACCCCACGTCTTGAAACTTTTTTACAATCCATGTGACGTCATAGAACAAAACAATGAGCGGCCTCTAAATCTGAGAGGTTCGATAACACTATCAAAAAGTATCCGGTGCTAACAGACGCAATATTATAGTTCAAAACGGAGCTTTCGGAAAGGTGACATCCATTCACGACTGCTCGGTGTTGAAGTTTATAATCATGCGGCCCGCAGAAGTTCGAGCATCACCAATCCACAACAGGGTGAAAAGTTCTTGAAAAGTCGAGGGAAACGTGGCAAAGTTATAGGAAATTTCACTCAACCGTAAAAACGTCATTAAAAAGTTCGGTGACTTTGCCATCGAACTCGAATTTTCCAGTTTCGTCGTTTCGGACTGACTCCATTTGCACCTACACTTACTGTTAGGAGAAATTGAATTTTTCGCTACACGTGCCTCGTGAAAAGCAATTTCGTGCCGAAAATCCTTGAGAGTCGGGTAAAAGCCAAGGAATTTCAAAATCGTGGGGAACTCGTCACTCGGAAGGTGATTGTACTGGAAGTAAGCCAACATCAAGACATCGAACAAATCTTGCTGGAATTCTGTTTCCTCTGTAAATTTTTGGCAAAATTCGGTTCTTTTACGTCTAGAGGCACATTTGAACCAAATTCTGCTGAAGGGAACCAAGCCACACCACATGCAGCTATAGCCAAATTCAATCGGGCAATTTAATTTTTTATATGAAAACGTTTGTCCGGATTTTAGTGCAGAATTCAGTGAATTTACTGCATAATACGAAGCAAATTCCTTAAAATTTCGAAAAGAAATCCGCACAAACGTTCTTTTGTCAAACATTAAAGTGCCCAGTTAAATATAGCAACAGCTGATGTTGCTTGGTTCCTTTCTGCCAAACGTGGTCTAGTTAGTCTATTGCTTTTGTCCTTTGTCCATTGCAACCGCCCGCTTCCACCAATAGGATCCCTCAATATCATTTTTGTATTCCTTGTCTATCGCTTTGTCTACCGATTTCAGCAATCAGCCCGCTGTTTCAGAATTTTTTTTCGATCTCTCGATGTTCTCATATACCCGCTTCAGATCCATCTGAACAATCGCGAATGGCAATCGGTAATCGTTATCGTTTTCGGAACCTACGCACTCTCGCCGCCATAGTTGGCGCCGCTCATCTATCCGTTGGCGCTATCACATCCAATTCGAGCTCCCACTTGGATGCCGTATTCTGCCGTGCTGAGGAAGAACGCCGTATGAACATTCGAGAGTTGCCAAATTTCCTTTGATAAAATGTTTATTTATGAGGAAAATTATGAATATTTTTCCTTGAAATTTTTAGGGACTTTAGATCAAAATACAAAGAATATTCTCTGAAAAATTGGAAGGAAAATGTTCATAAGTTTACCAGGGAATTCGTGTTTTATCGAAGAAAATTTGGCAACGCCTGAAGGTTCATACGGCGTTTTTCCTTAGCACGGCAGTATTCATGATTCATACCTTAACCGGCGATCACCTCCTGCGATCTCGCCGCCAGCGGGTTCGGCACGAGCGAAGAGGCGTCCGTCCTCCGTCGCCGGATGCCGTCCTGGAAGCGGCTGCCGCCCGTTTTGCCCGCAAAAAAGGCCTTTGCGAGAAAAAAGCCATCGGATGCCATGAAATAATCATCGATACGATTTAATTATTGGCCGGGAAAAGTTGACTTTCAAGAAGAAATTCAGTTTCTTAGGTTTTTCGGATCGGCATGATGAGGAATCGATAACATGACGTCATTGATGTGGATGCTCCATTGCTGTTTTCATCAGTTGCTGATTTTAATTGTACTCCGTCAGTGGCATGGCGCTGCCAAGGGGGGAGGGGGGGGGGGGTTCCAAGGGGTTTATGGATTCCCGGCGGTTTGAAGGCTCGGGAAAGTCAGGAACTTCAAACCAAAAGTCAGGGAATTTGAACCAGAAGTCAGGGACTCTAATGTGAATAGCATTTAGCAGAAGTGAGTGTAATTTAAAGGGGGAAAATTAAATTGGAAGTTTTTTTCGAATGTCAGGGAATTCGAAAATTTTGGTGTCCGGGAAAAGCGGCAATAATCAGGGAAATTCAGGGAACTTAATGAAGAAATTACGCCAACCCTATGGTTTGAATTCCCCGCCCCCGCTGCAAATATTTCCCCCTTAAAATGTCATTTTTCATGTATTTCAAGAACTTTTCACCACCCCCATGAGAAATTCTTAATCGGTGCCCCACTGCCCCCCCCCCCCCCCCAATGATAAATCTCTGGCTACGACATTGTACGCCAGTTTGAAAAATCGTTAAAATTTTTAAAGCGTCCCACCAAATCGATGCTCTTCTACGATCAGGGTGTCTACAAGTCTGGAATTTCTGGAAAGTCCGGAAAAAGTACGGATTTTTCAAGGCCAATCCGGAAGTACTGAAAAAGTGCGGAAATTCCGCAAGAAGGCCCGGATTTTTTTTCATTTTTTGTCATTTCTGTCGCAATTTGAGCGAGAACATCAAATTTTTAACTTTTGTCGCATTTCTTCAACTGATAGTACTGAAAAAGTACTGAATTCTTCTGTTGTGGAGGTACTGAATTTCTTGAGAATGTACACTGAAAAGGTACTGTAAAAGTACTGATTTTTGGTCAGCCTGTTTTGACAGACACCCCGACGATTTTCATCGCTAATGAATTGTACGTCTCGAAGTGTTCTTTTTCACCGGGCCAACCCAATTTGGCAGTAACGCCAGCGCGTCCGCAGTGGATGGGCGTTGGGCCGGGTCTCGGGAACGGAACAACGCAACGGAAGCTCCTCCAACTCGGCGAAACGGGGGAACCCAACTCGGCGACTCATACGTTATGCGGCATGGGGCATGGCATGGCGCGGCGTCGATCGTCGCGCGAGCCGGCGAGAGGCGTCGGGTCGCTCGCTCGCTCGCTGCTGGGCCGCGAGCGTTGCCATGTTAACGGGCCAAGCCGCGATCGATCGCGCTCCCCCCGCCCCCCGCGGGCTCCGCGGCTTGTCGCAGCCCAGGCCCAGGTGCCCCCCGGAACCCCCGCAGCCCCGCCGCCGCCCCGTCGCCGCCGCCGCCGCGCCACGCACCCGGCTCGGGCGGTGCGGTCATCACTACAGTTTCCAGCGGTGGAGTTCAATCTTCATCGGAGCCCGTTCCCCCGGCCCCCGTTCGCCGCAGAAAACCCCCCGCGGAAGCCTCCGGCGACGATCGATTTCGACGTGTCGACACCTTCCGCCCGTCGATCTCCCCGTGTCTCTCCCGGGGGACCGCTGACGAGTCCCCCGCGGACAGGGTGGCAAAATTTAATGGGATTTTGAATCTTGGAGTATTTCCGAAGATTGGAAATAATGGAGATGTTGCATGTGTGAGGGATTTGGGATTTGACCATTGATTCTTATGTAAAAGTTCGCGAGAAACACGATGGTGCCACTGGTTTTCTCTGAAATCAACTCCCAAGCGCAAAAAAAGCTCTCAAAGTGAGGCCAAAATGGAGGGGATATCCCGCCCTACCCTGAAAGTCCACCTCTACATCAAAATAAACTCTCCATGCGAAGATAGGGAGCAAATACATTAGCAGGGCTTGCCGTGTTTGCAGTTTGGGAGTCCCCAAATAAAGTGGCAGCCCTGTCAATGTATTTGCTCCCTATCTTTGCATGGAGAGTTTGTTTTGATGTAGAGGTGGACTCTCAGGGTAGGGCGGGATATCCCCTCCATTTTGGCCTCACTTTGAGAGTTTTTTTTAAGCTTGGGAGTTGATTTCAGAGAAAACCAGTGGCACCATCGTGTTTCTCGCGAACTTTCACATAAGAATCAATGGTCAAATCCCAAATCCCTCACACATGCAACATCTCCATTATATCATGGCCAAGTGCGAAACCGCGTATCTCCGCTCGCGACGTTGTGGACTTCCAGTCGTACTTAACTTCTTTTCTTATTTTTTTTCAGCGTATTTGGAGCGCGAGGTGCAGATAGAGTCCCTGTTTACTGAGAGTCGAGACAATGTGAATCCATTTCTGATTGGTTCCCGTATTTTAGGCCTCCACAGTGTCACAAACGGGATTATAGATTACATTTTCATGGATTGCAAAGATTGTAATCTGAAGTGGACCGGGGAATGACGGGTTCGGCAAGGAACAAACGGAATGAGAGAAGGAACGGAGAAAGGAATATGAGAATGGGCCGATCAAAGATTACGATAAACTTTCAATTTGTGTAATCTTTATTCCCGTTCGTGACTCCATGAGGGGGGGTTGTCTTAACTCTCAGTGTAAAGGGACTCTAGGAAATACCTTTCAACCCCGAGCTTGAATTTTCCCACTTCGTCGGAACTTTTTCATGGCTCCGATGATTCACCTTAAACTTCACACTAAATAAGTCTTCGGGAAGCATTATACGCCCTGTATTTTGGAAAAGTCGGGGAATTTTGCAGACAAAAACCTTACATACTGTGAGAAAAGTGAGGAAAGTTTTATGTTCAAAAGAAACCCTTCTGTCCTGTCTTACGTCACTTTTTTTTCGAAAGATCGGTGTCTGATGACTTGTCAAGACTGCGGATTTCCAGGAATCAGGGACCAAGAAATATCCCCGAAAATCAAGAAATTGCCGTTAGAAACCAAGAACTCCCTCTCCTTTCGCTCTGAGATCATACCATTTCCTCATTTCGTAGTCCACGTCAATTTGACGCTTTAAAATACTAGAAAACTATAAAAAATGGATTATATTCTCTGGTATCCCGAAGAAAAAATTAAGTAATTCCCAAGACGGGGAAAAACTTGAACTAGTGAAAAAAAGAAGCTCTGAGTTTTCAACCGAGAACTCTCCCCTTGGAATCTGGGAATCGATGAAATGAAGAGACACACTTGTCGCAGCCGATTGTGCCAACGACATAAAACCATTGCGCGTCTGACACGGGAACTGGATAATGATAGCCTGCAATTCTATCGATATGCAACACGGACATCCGCAGAGCACGAATAGTTGCATCAACATTTGCACGCGGGAACTGGATTATGAATGTCAGAGCGCCTGCAATTTTATCGATATGCAACACGGACATCCGCAGAGCACGAATAGTTGCACCAAGGCGCCACGAACGAAACCGCGCTGAATGCTGTACCTATTTTCATTTTCCCGTTTCGGCGATCAGGTGTTTCCGGCAGTGGTGCGGCGTGTCTGTCGATACATCGATTCATCTGCCATTTAAAGCTGAGGAAAAGGATCGATTAACAGGGTGTTTGCAACGAACACCTTAATAACCGATTCTTTACCATAGCTTCAAATGGGATAAAATCGATAATCGATCATTCACGCCACGCCACTGGTTTCCGGTATATCTCCCGTTTCCTATCGTGATAACGAAACAAGTAGAGCCGCCCTCATTATCGTGGTAGAGTTTCTTTCAAAATTCAACGCATCTAATTTCGTGGTATTAGTTTAAAAATATGAGACTTACGAGGGAGATATAACTGCGAATAAGTGGACGTCATTTTAGATAAGAATAGCAGTGATTCCTCATTATTTTGCGAAAGAGCTGCGTCTTAAGTAAAATAATACCCTTTTCTATCTATTTTAAACCCCTAAAGAAATTGTTTGTCTTCCGTCCAAAATGTAAGCAAGCAGAATACACGCATAACTGTATTGCTCAATATGAAATGAAAAAGGCCCTTTTAATATGGCCGAAGATGGAGTGCGTTGATTTTTCATCATCCAAACAATTTTTAAGTCTCCTGGAAGTCTACTGACTATTTTACAAAGTGTGGAAGATTCGGTCAATGAAATTTTCCACGTAGGCACAATTTAGTTCCATTTTCTATCACTTTGATAATTTTTCCTCTTGATGTACGGTAATTGGGAAGCCGGGGAATTCATGGGGAAAATCAGAGGATTTTGCGATTGGCGCTTTGGCTCGACAACTTTAACCGTTGCTATTTAAGAGAGCTCGAACAACTTCCGAGTACACTTTTCTATAATTTAAATCTCTAGACGTGGAAATTCAGTCAGAAGTTTAGCTCAGGTTATCGTAATTAAAAGAAAGAAGGAAAAAAATCTAAGTGGAAGTTTTTTCCCCCTCTCGAAAGCCATCGAGCGCCAAGAATTAGAAAATGAAGAAATTATGGAAACCCTGACTGCTCTCTTCGGTAACCCGACGAAGGGGTGATATCGTCGTTCCTCGAACGTAAGAGCCCACCTCGATTTCGGCATGAGCCACAGAAAGCATGGATTTATATGTAAAACAAGGCTCATATCGAAATTGAGATACGCCCTTACGCCAGAGGACGATATCTGAACAATTAGCAAGCCGAGAAATTTCATTTTCAAAAGCTCCCCTTTTTCGCACGTTCGCGACGTATCGTTGTTTACGTAGCTTTACCCGTCTCTCTTTCTCTCTCTCCCCTTCGCTTCCGTTTTTCGCGGTTGTTGACATTTCTTTTTTGTCACAGCAATCGTTAGATCGGAAGGCAGCGTTTTTTCCTCTCGTTGGTCCCGCCTAGAGTCCCTTTATACCCAGAGTTAAGACAACTCACTTTTGGTTCGGCTGAAAGTGGCCTAAAAAAAAATCCAATTCTGATTGGTTCTCGCTCATGGAGGCCGAAACGAGTGCACCAAGATGGCGGTACCTCGAATGTGAACAAGAATAATGAAAATATCACCTAATTGTGGTTTATGAAGAGTAAATTGTCATTTCCATCGGTCCAAAATGAAAAGAGAATAAGAAATTATTCACAAACCAATCTCATTTTCTTTTTAATTGATCAATTTGTTGCTGTTGTTGTTTTTGTGTGACAGACATCGCAGGATTCCTGATCCTTATCCCTCAATATCGTTCGTTTGGGTGCACTCGTTTCGGCCTCCATGGCCAGCCAAGGCCGGCTGTCAGTCAGCTGATAATCGAGTTGTCTTAACTCTGGGTATAAAGGGACTCTAGTCCCGCCCTGCGGGTCGAGTGTTGAATCGTTATCGAATGAACTCGATCGATAAATCTCTATCTCGGCAATGCTTTTTACAGAGTTGCCACAGTCAGGGAAAATCGGGAAATGTCGGGAAATTCGGGAAATTTTAAAAAATCAGGGATAACAGGGAAATGTCCGGGAAAATTTTTTCAATCACCTCGATTTGCTCTCTTGAATGGGTTTGAGGTTTCGAACAACAAATTTTGCCTGAAAACTTTTTCCAATTATGCCTTCTTAAGCATCCGTCATATCTTCAATTGTCAGGAAATTTCACCAAAATGTGTCAGGGAAATGTCAGGAAATTTTATTTTCTATATTCTGTGGCAACCCTGTCAACGTGGAAGTCTCATTACGTAGAATATTAGGGAAAGTCAGGAAATCCGAAAAACTCGAAACATGGGAGAAGTCAGGGAATTAGATGATGAAGAAATTATGTGGACCCCGATCTCCCTTTTTTTTTAAAAAAAAAAAAAAGAGAAACAGCTGTAAATAAAGACACTTTATATTTTAAATCCGGTAAAATGATCAAACCCCTCGATTTAATAGGAGCAGCTTTATTTTTGTGAGTACAAGTCTCCAGTTAAGACTCTTTAAGCAAGTAGGTTGTCTATAACTGAAATCAGGGAAATGTCAGGGAATTTCATCTCCTAAATTTTGTGGCAACCCTGTTTTTATCGATCAAGGTCATTCGATAACGAATCTATATCGAATGACCATGATCGATATAAAGCAGTGCTAAGATAGGGATTTATCTATCAGGATCATTCGATAACGATTCAACAATCGACCCGCAGTTCTTTTTTCCCTCGTCGGTCCCGGCCCGCGGGTCGAGTGTTGAATCGTCATCGAATGGACTCGATCGATAACTCCCTATCTCGGCAATGCTTTCTATCGATCAAGGTCATTCGATAACGACTCAAGAATCGAGCCGCCGGCGTCTCGGCCCGCGCGAACGAGACGAGGAGCAGGAACGCGGGAAAAATCAATATACAAAGGCCGGATTTCAAGTGTACCCTCGACGCTCGAAGCTGCTGCAAACGCCGTCGGTCGAGCTGAAATGATTCAATGTCGAGTGGATGGATATCCGCCTTTCGATGAAGCCGAGGAATTTCAGCGAGGTCCCGTTCCGATGGTATGCTGCACTGTCGCGCTATGGAAAAACGCCGTACGAACATCCGAGAGTTGCCAAATTTCCCCTTCTAAAATATTAATTTTCGAGACGATAATGAATCTTTCCTACTTGAAATTTTCTGATACTTTGGATCACGTTGCGTGGAAAATTCTCTGGATAAATGGACGGAAAATTTTCTCAAGTTTTCCGGAAAATTCGTATTTTATCGAAGGAAATTTGGCAACGCACGAAGGTTCATACGGCGTTCTTGTTTGGCACGGTAGTGTACGGAGTCTTTCATCTTCGCCGCGATAGAGGAAGATAGTTCAAGGATATTCGCGAGGGGTTTGTGGCATGACGGTCGTCATGCAAGCTCCTGGCCCCAAGCTACTCGTGAAAATTTTCCTATCCTCGATAGAGGCGCCTCTGTCGATTGGGTAACATACATAGGTACATCTTGAAATGGGTCGCAAGCCCGGAAGAAGTCGGGGAAATTTTTGACTGTGGTTAGACGAATGTTTTGATGACTTCAGGTGGCCCAGCGTGAATCGGACGTGATGACAGGGTTACCAGTCAGGGAATTTTAAAACAGTCAGGGAAGCCGGGAATTGTCAGGCGAAATGATGTAATTCGCCCTCATTTGCTTCCTAGAATGAGTTCGGCGTTTCGAACCGCAGCTTTTGCTCGAAAAATATTTCAAATTGTCCCTTATGTCTTCAACATAGTGTCGGAGGAATTTTCCAAAATTTGTCGGGGAAATCGGGTAAATCTTATTCTCTGAATTCCGTGGCGACCATGTAATTAGTGACTTAATCAGGGTGCCAAGGAGTTTTTTACATTTCTGATGTATCAGGGAATTTATGGACTCGTTATCAATGATTTTTTTCCCGTGAAGTACGGGAGCGTTCAGGGAGTAGATTCGTAATCAGGGTTGTCTTTTCTTTATTCTTCGTAAAGCCAGATGAATTTTTAGGAATGTTGACGGAAGCAATTAGAGCTCAGGGATTGTGTTCGTAAAGTCAGGGAAAATCTGAGAAATTTTTAGTCTTCTTGTAGTATAGGGCAATGAATGGTTCCTGGTTGGTCACCTACAGGGTGTCTCTGTATACTGTCTACCGATCCCCAATGTCCCCGATTATCCCGATTTGGAAGGGTGTCCCCGTTATCCCCGAAAGTCCCCAATTTTCGTCTTAAACACCGGCATTTTCAAATTTTCCGCCAGCCACGGCGGCATGCTATAACCGGGGGAAAACGAACTGAGATGTTGCTCGGTTTTTCGAATGTTTTAATCGGTTCAACTTGACTCGTAAAATTAGTCGTATGCAATACGCCTTTTAACGCTCTAACTAGCTCCTTTTCTCTTAATATTTCGAGAAAAAAACTCCCCAATTTTCTTGAAAAAACACCCTCAAAAGTCCCCGAAAGTCCCCAATTTTGGTTGTATATACCTGGTAGACACTGTGACTTATTTTGTTTGTAACTCGTACAAGTCCATCGAAACTTTTAGAATCATCCGGAAAAATTATCGCAAACCCCAAGCAAGCCTCATTTCGTCTACATTCTGCCGTAAAGAACCTCTCCAAGTGGTTTAACCGTAAAAGCATCTATCTATGTACGGGAATTAATGGCTCAAAAGTCGTCTCTAAAATGAGCCAGGAGTAGTGGTCGCTCATTGCATGCATATTGTAGTCCATTTGCACGTTAAATTATAATTCATGAAAGATGCTCCCCGTCGCATGACCGGAAGATCAAAGAAGTGCTCATTACCAAGGCAGCACTAAGTAATCAACTGTGAAGTTTACGAACGCCGACTGTCATCATTGCAAAAGCTTTCGCCGAACAATTTTCCACGGTGAAGAAATATCGAATATTTCCAGAAGTAGGTAACAATGCATCGCGAAGAGTCCCCTTGACGAATAAGTTAAAAATGAAAATTTGAAAAACGTCCTTTTAAATGCCCATGCAGCCAAATCCAAACTCCCCAAGAGACACGGCATGGCATCGGCATCGGCAATGCCTGTTGGAATTTAAAAAAATCGCAAGTTACTTTCGCACTTTTCATTTAGCATTCATAATTTACCACTCTGATACTGCCGTACTTAGGAAAAACGCCGTATGAACCTCCAGCCATTGCCAAATTTCCTTTGATGAAACACGAATTTCCTGATAAACTTATGAATATTTTCTTTCCAATTTTTCAGATAATCTTGCGTGCAGTGTCAGCTAAAGTTCCTGAAAATTTCAAGGAAAAATATTCATAGCTTTCCTCAAAAATAAACATTTTATCGAAGGAAATTTGGCAACTCTCGAATGTTCATACGGCGTTCTTCAGGCAGTATAGACACTCAGTTCTGGTCGCGCGAAAATCGCGAGCACTGATGAGTGATTTACGGAATCCTTATTTTGGCAAAGGTAGATCACTGTCGATGATGCGATGACGTAACGCCCATCTTCAAATAAGAATCCAGGTGGATTAAAATTCACCAAAAACAGGTTCTCTGTCAAGGTCCCCCCCCCCCCCCCCCGGTGTACATCTACGTCTACCATCTAGAACCCCATCCACTCCCTCCCAGAACTACTCGTCGGTTAGCACGCCGAATCTAATGAGTAAATTAAGCGCTCTGTCTGGAGGTATCACTCGACCAAAAAAGTTTTACCGTCATTTCTTCTTCAACTGTCAGTATTATTTTGCCTTTTGCTATCACTGAAATAAAAATTCTCTCCTCTTCGACTCGTTTTGATTCGTTAGGACTGGACCTTTAGTTAGTTCGTTTCACAGTCGAGATTCTTACAGAATTTTTACTCCGCAATACTGATTTCCGCATCATTGTGTCACGCAGATCAGGTCAAAAATATTATCAATCTTCAAAAATCAAGAATTTTTTCTTCAAAGCTAACATTAGAATCAGTCAGTTTAAGTTTCCCGCCTGGGGGAAAAACACACAAGAATTTTTCAAAAATCAAAAATAACCCTGCGTCAATCAGATTGACGGTTAAAACTAAACGTTAAAGTTCGAAATAACAGAGCCAGGTTTCACACGAATTATATCCTTAAGCACAGTACAATGTACACACTCGTAAATCTCAAAAAAAAATCTACTGCCATGAAATTCCAGAAGACATCGGGTTTTTTCGCGATTGGGAAATTTGGATTAACGAATACCCAACACGCTGAGCTTTACTGATATTATTATAATGTTGTGTGATCTCAACATTTTTGTTGTGAATGAATTAGGTCGGGATTTTCTGAGAATCTATTTTTCTATCCAATTCTATTTGTTTTTTACTCTTTCCGAACATTCTTCAATATTCCTTTATGATAAAAATACAATATTATAATATTCAAATTATTCATTATTCATTTTTTTTTTGTTTTGTTTCAGAGTAACAGATCAGAGTACCAATGTCGGTGGACAAGGAAGAGTTGGTTCAAAGGGCAAAACTTGCCGAACAAGCTGAGCGATACGATGACATGGCGGCAGCGATGAAAAATGTGACAGAAACAGGTGTAGAATTATCAAATGAGGAAAGGAATCTTCTCTCAGTAGCATACAAGAATGTCGTAGGAGCCCGCAGATCCTCATGGCGAGTCATCTCGTCGATCGAACAGAAAACGGAAGGATCCGAACGCAAGCAACAAATGGCTAGAGAATACAGAGAAAAAGTTGAAAAAGAGTTACGAGATATTTGTTATGATGTTTTGGTAAGATTTTCTTTTCTTATTCAGCATGCTTGGAAGTGAGTACGATCTCCATAAAATCTGATTATTGACCGAATAATTAACTTTTTCACCCACATTACAGGGTATAGGGTTGCCACTGTCAGGGAACGCTGGAAAATGTCAGAGTGTTTTGAAGTCAGGGAAAACCTGGAAATGAAAAATGAAAAATCGTTAAGTCACCTTTATTTGCTTTCTAAAATGGGTTTAACGTTTTGAACGACTAATTCTGGGTGAACATTAATTCAAATTATGTCTTTTTAACCGTCTTGTATGCCTTCAATTTTCGGGGAGCTTTACCAAAATGTGTCTGGGAAATTCATTTTCTACATTTTTTGGCAACCTTGCATACAGTCTGATCATTGAATGAAGGATTAACTTTTTCACTTGTATTACAGGGTCGCCTTTGTTAGGGAAAACCGGGAAATGTTAGGGAATTTTAAAAAGTCAGGGAAACCCTGGAACCTGGAAACTATTAAAGTGAAAATTTCAGTATTTTAAAGATACTCTGGATAACTATTTCCCTCCATTTTTCTTTATTTGCAGGCATGGATCTCTGTCTTAATTTTCTGGAGGTGTATCTTTACTTTTAGAATTTGTATTTCTAAAAGCTCCTTTATTTGGTCAAACTTTCCTTTTAAGGATAACATTGATTGCACATAAGAAAATAGAAGATTTTGATCTTGAAATAGTCCTTATTTTGTCCTCTCCCGGCTCCTTTTAATATTTGTTCTTCTTTTTTTCTGTTTCAGGGTCTATTGGACAAGTTTCTTATTCCAAAAGCAAGTAACCCTGAAAGTAAAGTTTTCTATCTTAAAATGAAAGGTGATTACTACAGGTACCTTGCAGAAGTTGCCACAGGCGACACTAGAAGCGGTAATTATCATTTTATTAATTCATCCTCTGTTTGGATGAAACAACACTGTAAAACAATTTTCATAGATTTTAAGGAAAGATCATGTGTTTTCCACAACATATCTCGTGCCTAATTAATTTTTGAGTTATTTTCATATCAGACCTCTCTCTTTGACTCTTTGCTGGAATATTAATGAATGCTTACCTAATAAATATTAAATTAGTGGTGTCCAGAGATAGTTCTGAGAACTCAACATTATTTTCTAAATTTATCAGTAGGCAGGCAACAAAACCAACATAACTACACAACACAACAGAATGTAGTGTTCATTTCACACCGAAATAAATATCTGTCCTCTATAGTCTGATTCTCGTCTTGCAAAATTAATTTTGTCGAAAAATTCAGTAAGGCAGGAATAGTGTTTAAAAAAGTGTCTCTAGCCTAAAACTCAGTGGCTCATAAGTCCCAGGGTACTGTGATAATTCAACAAGAGGCCTTCAACTTTGTCAATCATAGTTGTCAGACCAACCTAATCCAACTTATTTCTCTGAGTTGTTCAGGGTTTCTACTACTGGAAAAAAAAACAGGGAAAACCAAGGGAATTGATTGTGAATTTGGAAGGAATGTGACTTTAACTCCAAAATTTTAAGTGAAAAGAATTTCTTTCAAAAGCGTTTAGTGAAAAGAGTCAAACTTGGAAATAAAATTTAAAACCGAAAGCTGCCTGTTTTCTTGTTTCAAGTTTCAATTACTCTCCACACTCAACAGCACTTGCTGTTTTCTTAGAAAAATGACTTTATTAATAACTTATTATAACAATTGTTAAGACGTCAAAGAATTCTCATTTATCTACTACTTGAAACAGTCAAAAATTTGAAAATGTATGCTCTTAAAAAGTGTATTCATTTCAACAGTAGTAGGTAAACCCAATATTTTGTATAGTAGTATTGTGTGGTAGTGAAGTTGGACATGATTTTTACAAACCAAAAGGAGCTTTTATAAGTTGTCCGTGATCATAGTCTTGACAGAGTGGTTAAGTTACACCTATGCGACGAGTGCGTTTTATCAGAGAGTTATTTTCTGCAAAGACTGCAAGGAAAACACATGAAATTTGAAAAGAAAAGTAGAGACCTTGCATCAGGGATTTGGAACATTTTGGAGTCAGGGACAGTTGGGGAATCAGGAAATGAAGAAATTATGGAAACTTTGCAAATTTATTTAATCCAACTTATTCCCCGTAGTTATTACCAGACAAGTTAAAACTGCTCCAACTTGAAAATGAAAATTATTTTGTTCAATGCGCTGTTCTCTTTCTATGTTTCATCCATAAATTATTATTTACAGCTGTAGTTGATGACTCTCAGAAGGCTTACCAAGATGCATTTGAAATAAGCCAGTCGAAGATGCAGCCCACACATCCAATAAGACTTGGCTTAGCTCTTAATTTCTCTGTTTTCTACTATGAAATCCTCAATTCACCAGATAAAGCCTGCCAATTAGCAAAACAGGTTTGTTAGAGGATCATTATCATCCTATCGATAGTATTTTTACTCCATTTTTTTACTATTTGTCTCCTTTTTGTTCTAGCTGTAGTCGATGATTCGCAAAGGGCTTATCAAGAAGCATTTGATATCGCCAAATCAAAAATGCAACCCATTCACCCTATTCGTTTGGGATTAGCATTGAATTTTTCAGTTTTTTACTATGAAATAATCAATTCCCCAGCTCGAGCCTGTCATTTAGCCAAACAGGTAATGAAGAAAAGGAAAAATAAGGTTACTGGCTTACGTGCGTGGATTCGTGTTTTTCCCGGTTAACCCATTTGTGTGTGAATTGATTTAATCTATTGGGATGTTCATGTGATACATAACGCTTTAGGGAAGGGGGGTTTTAGCCTGTGTTAAAAGGAAGAGAGAGTTATCAAGATTGTGTCATGCAATGCTAGAATTAGCGTGTGTAGCAAATTTTTTAAAAATTTAAGTTGAAAAATCAATGTGTTTTGGTAGTTTCTTCTCCATATTCATCCCAAACTTCTTATTAGAGGGAGGGTCCTAGGAAGCGTTACAAAACTTTTTTAGGGTAGTGTAGACCCTTGTCACGAAGGTGTTGCAAGGGGGAGGGTGGCCGTCAAAATATACGATTTTCAGCGTTACATATTTTATGAACAGCCCTCTACTAACTTTTCCTCTGAGTTTAACTTAACACTTTGCATATTTCAGTGTACCTATCAGTCAAGATATACAATATCAAGGGTCTGGTAAGCCAGTCTGTGTGTTGGAAGGATATGGTTAAGAATTTGGCCTCATAAAGAAGTAATGACCAGATATTGATATAAAAATTAATTTCAGTATTTTTTAAAGTATGAAAAGAATTGTATGATTGCACAAGAATATCTTCAGAATGATCTAGATCACCTTTACCAGCCTTTTTTCTAGTATTCAATTGACGTCAGAATTTCTTGCCCTGTTTGTCAATCGACTTGTGTTTTGTCACCACTTTTATCGCTCACCATGAATGTATCTGCCTCTCTTTATCTTAAAGTTTTAAATTAATATCTCATTTTCAATTTACTGAAATTACTTCTTGAACTTAGTGCCTCGCAAAAATGAGATAAAACTCCTTAATTACTCAATTTTTAGCCTTAAAGATTTAAATTCCTTAACTTAGAAACCCTTTTCTTTAAATTACAGTAATTTTCTGAGGCAGCTCCAGAAGCAGTTATTGTTATTTTTTTCCATTCTTTGCCTTCTGTCTTTTACATAGATTTTCTGTTCTTCAAAATTCTCAAGTGAAATTATCTCTTCAATTTGCTCCTCCTCTTAACAAAAAGTTGCATTTTTGATTTGGTGTTTTGTAGTGTTAACTCTTGTATCACTAACCCTCTATTTTCGTGTTATTTTTTCAATCCTGCTCAGTGTAAAAATTTTGGTGATCTTTGCCAGATTTCAACAAATAGGGCCGTGTGCTCTGAGTGACCGAGTTCCTGGCACTCGCTATTATTCAGTCGAAAGCGTTAACAGTGTAATATTAAATTGTAAAAACATTCAGTCGTGGGAAAGGAACTTAAATCAAGATTGTAGTCTCGGCGCACAAGTCATTCAGAAAAAGAGTTGGTGATTTTGCTAATGCGCATTGAAATTCAATATCAACCGGACTTGCCCAATGAGGAAAAAAGCTCAATCAAGCACATATATTTTTCATTGAAGAGATATGCTGTATGATGCCACTCTAGTTATGACCAATCCAAAAGGCAACTGTGGATGTGTTTCACGACTTGTTGGTTCTATCCTCAGCACAGTTCTGTCTATACCTAATTTTTTGCTATCAAGCTGAGGGATGTCGTTACTACCAGACCGAAGTTTGGGTGAGCGGTTGCAATAGCAAGAGAACTTAAAGCCATCAATAGAGTGAACGTAACTTGTCCTCAGTTGCCTCCCTGATTGGTAGCAACTACTGTTGCACCAAATAGCACACTTACAGCATATTTTTATTTTATGTTCTTGCGGCCTTGTCCCGTTTCAAATTGATTTTGTTTTATCGTTTTAGGCGGAATAAGTTGTTTTTTTTTTAAAATGTTTTTACCAACATACTCATTGCAGAAGGAGTTCCAGGAGAATTCTGAGTAAGAATGTCCTTTAGGTTGACACTTGATTGCTGGTTCAAATGAATAATAAATCAAATTAATTTTTGTTGAACAGGCATTTGATGATGCAATAGCAGAATTGGACACACTAAATGAAGATAGCTACAAAGACTCGACACTGATTATGCAGTTACTACGAGATAATTTGACGCTATGGACATCAGATACTCAGGCTGATGGCGATGAACCTGCAGATGCTGGAGATAACTAGATTGTTCACTGTGCGCATTCTAGGAGTGTTCTGTATTCGCGTTTGATTTTGCCAACTCGACATCCCTTCTACCTTCCTTTGTATACTTTTTTATGTTGGATGTTTCACAAAGAGTGCAAACCGTGTTCATTTTGCATACCATAATTGTTAATATCCTACCTGAAAGCTGTCAGAGTTGGTTGAAGTAAACGCTAACCGACAAACTGGAACCACTACAATGAAGAACAATGCTTGATCTTTTCAAGATCCAATTGGTTTCAAGTTTAGTTGCCATAATCTGAATACAATTTCAATTTGATTGTTAAATTTCACTCAATTAGATGTACTTGTTTACGTAAATTTGTGTCCATATTGGGCATCTTCTCCCTTTTTTCGCCGCAGTGACAATTAACTTTTTTCCCCCTTTTTTTTCTCTTTTCCTTTTTTTTGTTTGTTTTTCTCTCCTTTTTACGTTTTTCTGAGGTTTCTCAGAAGTTTTGTTATCTGTTAAAATATTTTACTTGATTCGAAGTTAATTGTGCATCCAAGATAAAGAGAAAGGCATGAATAGACATTGGTATCCCGAACATCTGAAGTATTTATTTGATTATTTATTTATTTTTACTAGCTGGAACAAATCTGTGTTAGATTTTCTGCATCAGCGAGTCTTTTTCTATGTGTGCATCACATTCTTCAAGTCCTACTATTCTGTCTCTCATGGAAGTACCTAATTTTTCTCTATCATTGCTTACTATTTTCTGTAAGATATGTTATTCTCTTCTGAATTATGTTTTATTCATTGCTTCATTCTTTAAATATTATTGTTGCCCGAACAATTTCTGCACTTTTCAACAAACATAATCGTCCAAGCAAAGTATAAAGTTAATTTATTATTTTAAATAGTCTTTGAAACAATTTCATTATTTTATGCACAACAGGCTGAACTATTATACAGAATTTTTGACAATTTTAAAGTATTCAGGGCTAATTATAAATTGATTTGGAGGAATTTGTTCACTTTTCATCAGCAAGAATTTTACCGAAGTTTTTCTATCCGTATTTGTATTGAAGATTACATTTGAATCAAGGAAATGTTCCACAGAAATCTGAATTATCGCTATTTTCTTCTTTTTCTGTTTTCATTCATGTATGTTAATACTCACTCTCTAGTTTGCCGATAAATGAAGCAGTCCAACTCACGCTTGTGTTGTATGCAAGTCAGAATCTTTTCACACAATATGCTTATATCGTTTACTTCTTTATTTTCCAAACAATCATTGATTGAGATGAAACTGAAGAAGAAAAAAGAATCTTTTGTTTTATACATGACTCGCTAGTGGTTCATTTTTCACAAACTGTATCTGGAAATATTTGTAATATTATACAATATTTAAATACAAATTATTTCATTTTATTTAATACTTAGTCATCAAATAATCCTCTCCTTTATTTTCCTGAATAATTCTGTCAAGAATTATGTGTTACTTTTCCAATTAGCTATTTACAAAAAAAAGAAAGAAAGAATAAAAAGTAGTTAAATCAAGTGGAGTTTAAATTTTATAAATTTTTACAATTAATTTCTACAAGAGAGCATTGAAAAAATCCATAGGTTTTTTTTTGCATTTTACATGGTTTAACAGTGCATGTTTTTTAAGGAATCACTCAATGTAATACTGTGACGCTGCTGTTGTCATTATCAAAATTGGCCCAAAAGATAATCATTTGAAATTAGCACCTCTCCTAAGTAACGGACTTTGTGTTGGTAAATTTCATTTGCTGCTCACTTTGAGTGAAAAAAAGGGTTTCCTCCGAAAATGGAGATTTTGTGACTTCCTAACAACAAAAAAATTTTAAAAAAAAACCAAACTAAATTTTAATCATCTCAGTGATCAAAATGAGCAAAGAAATATAAAAAAATTGCAACTCTTAGTTGTTTTGCTGCACTTCCTTGAGGAAAGAAGGGCGTACCCCAAAGTACAGCTTTTTATAAAGTTTGTTCTTTTCTCCAAACTATCAGTGGATTTCAAAACTTCAAGATATAGGTTAAAAGATTAGCCTTTGGTCTAACAAATTAATTCACATAGTTTGTGCGGAAACCGTATCAAACGTTCAAATGGCTTTCTTTCAAAACACTGTACTTCTTACACACATCCTTCTCTCGGCATCGTCCTCAATGAAGGAGCTTTGCAGGAAGTGAGACTGTAGGAGTAGGTCTATAGATGTGTTGTTATACCCAACAAGACCTAACTGATACTACTCGATGGTTGTTGGGTGACAAAATGAATGTTGTTTAACCCAGATTGATTTATCCGATTTCCAAGATGACTTTTCAGGGAATTGCCTATCAAGTCATCAAGAGATACTATTCAGCAATGTTGAAGTGACAACTATTAACATTTTTTGAAAATTTTATTGCGCTTAACAATGTATCTTATGAGAGTGAAATAATTGCTGCCATTGAAACTGTATACCTATGAGCAGCAACACAGAGAGATAATCGGTTGATTTACAAATTTCTGGAGCCAAGACACTATTTTGTAGATGACAGAGTTACATATTTAGGAATCTTTTCAGAGTAAGGGCCCATCATAAGTGCATGACATCATTGGTCATGTTTCATACAAAACCTCTCTTTGAATGTTTGCCAAGTAAAAAATTGAAAAAATTTGATGAACTCACAGTTTCTATGCTGGAGAATACCTCTGCAGGATGTACCACAGTCTGGGAATGTGTGCAAAAAAGAACTGAACCGATTATTTTCCAGATGATCTAAGTGCCACAAGTATGATTTCAAGAGAAACTACAATATTCAATCGTAACCATTCAGTAGAAACTGCAGTTCAAAAGTTTTTTTGAGACCTTTAAATTTTATGTTTTAAAATATCACTTATTTGGAGGATGCATCTTGGTTCAGGCAATAATTATTCTTTAAATCGCCATGTTGGAAATTTTGGTGCTCACATCATTTGGAAAATAATCTGTTCAATTCTGGAATTTAGGCCGCTCATATTGGAAACCCTCCCCCTCACACCTCTTTTCCGGATTGCCCAAGGAAAATGCCAGACCACAGGTGGTAAACTGGGTTCCTAGAACAGGACTTATCCTTAATGCTATACATCTCTCACCAAAATCTACAACTACCAGCTCATTTCAGGGAAAAGCGTACACACACATAAGACCAAGAACAATCCACATGGGTTAGGTATTGACGTATGACATATAATTGGCTTACTTATCCTGAATTCCTGAAATAATTCCATGAAAAACCATTCCATTTAAACTTTCAGCCATGAATGCGGAGCAGGGTCATAAGACTCGGCCATGCGAATGACTTGTATGGATTGGTCTTGCAGTAGGCATCTCTGGAAAATGCCTCTCTTAAATGAGAGTTAAGTTTCATCATCGGCTACCTTTCGTTCTGAAATGTATAAAGTTTGAACCCTATTAGCCTGGATCTCTGAAAATTTGAATGACTAGGGCTTGCATAGGTAGTTTTGGCACCTTAACTGAACTTTCCCCAGCCCGATTGGCTGGGGTATTAAAAGTAAAAATAAGGGGGAAAAGGTATCAACACTTCATGAAGGGCACAGGAGAGAAAAAGTGTTTTATTCACTGCCATATTTACACAATTGTGCAATTTTGCCCTTGTTTTACACGATCCTAAATGTACATACTTAGGTACTATACCAAAATTTTCTGAACATTTCTTCCATCCTTCATGTGGAAATATTTGTAGGGAAAAAATGTTGCTAAACATTATCAAGTCATAAAAAGAATAATGCTAGGTTGCATGGATATGAAGACAAGCTCGTGTGAATTGCCTGTATATGATCATCATTTGCATTAAATACCCTTATATTGAGAGGGGTGAAGGGCCGGGCATAGGTCTATTCAAATCAACCCCCCCCCCCCCCTTATTCAGGGAAAAGTTAAAATTTTCCAGAGAACTAAGAGGAGCAAGGTGTTTCATCAAGATTCTGACCCGACCCCTATTTTAAGCATCTTCAAAAACTTATGTCTGTTTGCACTTTGCAGTATTTAACATCAGTAGGTACGTTTATTTCTTAGTCCCGAGTGAATGAACAAAGCCGCTTGCATGCAAGAATTGATAGCCAGACACGGTCAAATGCTTACAGGAAGACGAAGACGAAAAAAGAAACTCAAGGTATTATTGTCTCTTCGTCTATTTCATAAAAACAAAAATTAATCAAGCCTTTAACATCCGCTTATCAAACAAATGTATTTCTTTAAATAAATGACCTTCACAGGCGAAGTCCAGCGTTTCCGCTCCGTGCCGTTAATTTGAAAATTCCCGCCGTGTAAACACTAAGTCCAAGCGCCAATCACAAATTTCAAAATTCAACCCCCAACTACCTTGAACCAATCAGAGCATTAGTCTTCGCGACCAATGCGCATGTGCAGCTGGTGGCTACGTCCTTTGAGAGGGGCAAGGTCAAAATTGGTGCTTGGAGAAACAAATTTGAATCCTGTCGTGACATTTGAATCGGTGTTATCATTCAATTTTATTAAAAGCAGGTCTGTGACAAAAATGTTCCTTAATATTCTCCAATTGATTTAAAATGTTCACTATTGTTTGCACGCTTTTTTGGTTTTTATTCCTGTTGTGTTTCGGTTCCCCTGTGATATTAGGTGAATGAAGTGCTCTTATCTCCGTTTTAGGTTAGGTATCTTGAAGGTGACTTAATTGCTGTCGCATTTTTTCATCATTAATTTAGCGTTTTTTTTCCACTTCAATTAAGTTACGAGCCGGCTTTATGGCGTCAATGAACTACCTGTTACCTTCCAACCTAAAATATGACCTGTCATGCAGATATCACCCTCATTCTCAAGCCCAATCTTTACTTTCCATTCCTTGTTTTTAAAGTTCACCCACCAATATGATATTTAGATAGGTTCAGGGTTGCTGACTCTGAATACCTGTCAAGTAGCCTCTGCCCATATTCAGGCATCTAATTCCTCGTGCTCTTACCGTTTTCACCCAAATTTAAACTCTGATCACGAATTCCTGTCTTGATCAGCACGGACATGGAACAATTCCTAACTCTATATCGTAAGCATTCTGCTAAGAATGAATTATTTTATAGCACTCACGAGAACCATTTGGTCCCCAGTCTCTGAATTACTCTTAGTTTCTCCCTCCATACATATTCAAATTTGAGTCCTTGGAAGCCGGTTCCTAGCTGTAATATCCTTCGAAGGTTTCATCATCGTATCAGAACAGCCAGGTATTGCAGCATTTGCTCATTAACTGGATGGAGGGGGGATGACAGCCCTCCAGTAGTATCCTTCGCAAGTATTCGCTGCATACAATATTTCCATGATACCCTCTTTTCAGTCAGTTTTGGTAATGCAATTTTTTTCAAGGGATCTTCACTTTTTTTAATTTGCAGGAGAAAACTTTAGAACAGGCACGCCCTTCCCTGCAGTGTATTCAAGCTTTTATTAAAATTTTCTATCATTTTTTATATACTCATTGCTGACCAATACTTATAAATGCTTTGTTTAAACTGCCTAATATTCCTACATATTTTCGTTTACCAACTGTACATTTTTTCTCAAGCGATCATCACTTCAAGAAATTTTACGAATTTGATTGAACCCAGTTTTATGCAATATCTCTAAGTTAGATGTAAGAAAGAAAGCTCACTGATCACTTACATATTATCTCTTTTGTATATTTCTTTGCCTCTCTTCTTTTCTGAAATCAATGTATCATATTTTTATTTGTGCCGTTTGAGATAGAGATGAACAAAATCAGAGTAAGTAAGTCAAAAAATTAAGTTGAATAAATAGTTATTTTCCTCCAGTTTTTTGGTTTATTTGCAATTCTAATCGATAAAATGCATGAACCAATGCACAAAGAAACATTTTTGCAAAAAGGGAACTTGTCTTTATGTGTTAATAGTCAGCTGTGTGGCATGTGTCACGAGATCAAGTATAAATGTTTAAAAAGAATTGAAGAAATAACAAGTAAAATATGGAAAAAACAGAATGAGAATGAAATTTTACACTTATTGGGGATATTGGGATAATACCCAACATGATAAATTTTTAGTCTAAGGCTGAACAACATCAAACCATTTTAAAATCAATCAGTAATTTAAATTGAGACACATGAGTGTATCCATTCAATCATATTAAATGTCAATAATTAGTTTGAAATGAACTCAGAAAATTAGAAGAATGCATAGCAAAAAAATCAACAGAACCGGTATCAGAGGGGTTGCAATCCTAGACAACGAAGAGCGGAAGTAAGGCAATAGATTTTGAAGGAGATTTTTAAAAAAAGTACCTCTTCTTTTTTTTAAGTTTTATTAATATTTTTTTACTGTTGTTATTATATTTTTAGTTTTAGGTATTTCTGTAGGTTTTTTTCTCTTTTTGTTGCTTGTTTTACTTTTTTACTCTCTTTTCGATCTTCTGAATCTTGTAATTCAGCTAGATGTAATATAAAAAAAATTGGCAAGCAAACCTTCCCCCCCCCCAAACCCCCTCCCCACCCATACCTTTTAAAACGTAGGTAAAGCAATTTAACTAATCTGCCCCAAGCATGAATTTTAGTGACTCTTTAATTTACAAGCCCCCATTTAATTGGAGAACCCTAGTACCTACTCATTTGGCAACCTCAAACTGTTCCACTATGATGCCCTCATACTCTTCCAACCATGTTATTGCTTATGACCTGAGACTGCAGAATCAATTATTATCCTTCATTGAATCAATGATCATTCAATTATCTGTCAACGTTTCATTATAATCAACTACCTCATTCGTGCTTAATAGCCTCTGGAAATCTTGCTCTTCAGTAAGCTCATAAAAAACTTTATCTGCTCTACTCCATTTATTGCTCTCATTTGAAAAATTCAAAATTTAAAACTGACTTAAACATCCTTCAAGCACTTGTAAATCTTAAATAAACAATCTATCTCAGTCTTTTATTTTTACTCATTTGTGCTCAAAGCAAACTGAGAGAGTTAGTAAGTGCTTTCTCAATGTTTCTTCCTAGTTCCTTTATCACTTAATTCTAAATTTGCTTTTGCAACCTTTGTGCTGTCATTTATATTATCATCTCTTATGTTCATTCACTTATTATTTTGCATGTTGATAGGTTTCCTCATTTTTCGAGGAAAATACACTATTTTTTCCCTTTTTTTTTCTTTGTCTTTGCTGTTCTTGTCCTTACTTAATGAGCACCTTTTGCTATCTTTTAGGAGGAAGCACCCACAAAAGCATGGAGGAAGAGAAGAAGCGTTTTATTGAAAGAGGGTCCCATAAAGGGAAAGGCATTGCCGTGTTCACCAGTGGAGGAGACTCACAAGGTACTTATACATTCATTTCATTTGTTCACTTTTAGTCGTTCTTAATATATTTCCTAATCGATTTTTTCTTCGTTCCTTTTTTTAAGTGCAGGAAACAGTGGTGAAGTATGATTTGTAGTAGTCACTTTACTGCCACGGTCCCCTTTTTTAAGGATTTTCAAAGAAGAATCTCTGAAATTTGGTGAAAAAAAAGTAGGAAAGTTGAAGCATCTCGTCGGTTTTTTCAGATTTGCTCTTGGGAAGCTGGGATGCAAAAGCAAACATTTACTTTGGCTCCTGAATAATTTTAGATGGCTCTTAAAAATTAAGCTTTTCTCCCAAAATGGCTCCTAAAATTTTAAGGTGAAGGCAGAATTTCGAAACATATAATAGAAACCTGTAAACTATAATGGTCGAAGCATGCTAATTTTTGATGATCTCTTGTTTGTTCACAGGTATGAATGCTGCCGTACGCGCTGTCGTTCGGATGGGAATTTATTTAGGCTGTAAAGTATTTTTTATCAAAGAAGGCTATCAAGGAATGGTTGATGGAGGTAGCAATATTGTTGAGGCTAATTGGTCCTCCGTATCATCAATTATTCACAAGGTATGTTGCATCAGTGAACCATAAAGGGGGTTAAAAATGAATCAGGTTTAGAAACAGAAATCAGTTATTGATAATTCACATGCAGAAATAGCTGCATCGCCAAGGACATAGCAAATCAGTACTTACAAATGGCTACGTAAAAAAATGCTCATCTCAGATTGTGACATTTTTCAAGTTATTGCTCCTGTTTTGTTTTTTTCTAGGAAAACTGACCTACAGCTTCTATTGGCATTTCTAGTTAATTTTCTTTATTCTTTATTCTTTATTCGTTCTTAAAAAATGACACAAAGTTACAAGTAAAATTTTAAATTCGTTTTTTAAAAGAACATAAAGCATGATCAAAGCTTTTTTTGATTTAATCAAAATTTGCATTTTTCGCATTTGGTCATCAATATTTTATTGTGCTTTCAATGCATTTTTGAACTTTACTGGAACTTTCTACCGTGAACTTTACTGGAAATATTATCTGACTCGGTCATCGAAGATGACTAATCTAGGAGTTTTGTGTCAACCCAAATTTTAAATTGAGCATGATGCAAAATTTCACTGGATCTGGTACATTTTTACCGATTTTGTCCCACTGTCAAAAACTCATACCGTGTTTATAGCTGTGAGTCCTCTCTATGATTTTGAATCAATAACATGCTTCCACTGTAATACTACTGCCCCCAAAAATTGAGATATTGAAATATAGGCATTAAAAAATCTCCTCTTCCCTGTTTTCACAGTCCATCCATTGTTCAGAAATTATTATAATTCCTTTTTATTTTCGTCAAGGGTGGTACTGTAATTGGATCTGCCAGGTGTAAAGACTTCAGGGAGCGAGAAGGGCGATTAAAAGCTGCAAAAAATCTACTCGAAAAAGGAATCACAAATTTAGTCGTAATCGGAGGTGACGGATCTCTCACTGGAGCAAACTTGTTCCGACAGGAATGGCCAAGCTTGTTGGACGAACTTCTCAACAATGGTAAGAAGTTACATCTTATCGTTCCATCTAACAACGTCTGCTGGAATAGACTAAAATCAGAATCAATCTTGATTTGGTGGATAACTGTGACTTGTGAGCAGTGGCGAAGTGTGAATCTTCAGTTATTGAAATTCTTCCATTTGAAGGTATGGTAAAGATTCGGTCGTCAAGGTGTTGCGAACTCTCTGATAATTGATCCTTTACCAGAGGTTCAAATGGCACATTAATCGGTTCATTTCAAATACCCTGCTGCTCTTGTAGAATAACATGCTGATGGATGCAAATAAATTAGCATTCTTCACTCAAATGTCACTATCAAGGCACAGCTATGTAGCGACATTGACTTACTATTATGAGGATGCTTGAGTTCTTGCACCTCTTTCATAGTCCAGGCAGGGTGTGTTCAGATTGATCACTCTGCAAAAATGGTTGAATGCCAAAACTTATTACCAGGATCTCAGGTTTACAGGCAGGCTGATCGTTGAAGTTTAGTGTTCGTCCATTGGATACCTAGCATAAAAGTAAGGTAAAAGTGAGTTATGAAATTAGTTGGTCGCCTCGTCTGATCACTGAACAATGAATTCTTCGTGAAAAAATCCATGGATAAATGGTCATTTCAAAATATGTCATCTCCTTTAATATTGGATGCTTGGCTTTATACTGATGGAATTAATTTTGGCTAATATATGAGCTGCAACAGGCAAAAGGATTTTTAACATGTGCAACTAACCAACTCTGTAATGGAAATTTTCATCACTTCTAGTGCTTTGTATAAAATCTCATCTCTCATCGTAAAATATTCATGCTTGAATCTTATTTATCGTAAAAATCTTTTCGCAGCTTTTTAACTTTTTCATCCGATTCTAGCTCAGATATAAACTTTTTTAGGAAGCATCACGAAAGAGCAAAGAGAAAAGTACAGTCACTTGCACATTGCTGGACTCGTCGGCTCCATAGACAATGATTTCTGTGGTACAGACATGACGATCGGCACAGATTCTGCTTTACACAGAATCATTGAGGCCATTGATGCTATTGTATCCACTGCTTATTCTCACCAAAGAACTTTTATTATGGAGGTTATGGGCCGCCATTGTGGGTAAGTTTCATTTAGTTCTCAACATTTTTTTCTCCTATAATTTTTACTAGTTAAAGGGCATTAAAAAGAATATATATATATTTGAAATTCTTACAGGTTGAAAAGTGTCTGATGGCATCAAGGTTTTTCTGTCTGTTAGCTTCTTTAAATTTCGCAGAAAGCTATCTCATATAAGAACTTGAAATTAGTATCCAAAAAAATCAAGCTAGACAAGTTCCTGAGTTCTTGTTCTTTTGTTTTTTTTTGTCTAAAAAACTTCAGTACCTAGTTCAAGTTGTACATATCCCTGTTTTAATCATGTATTATCTCTCTGGAATCAACAATCAGAGGATTATTCATCTTAAAAATCTCCAATTTTCGATCAGAGGGCTCCAAACCAATTATTTAGTTTTTTTCTCTCAGCCCTATAAAAAAGATATCCTTTTGGACATCTTATCTTAGATCCACGTTACCCATGATGTTACCATGTTACCCTCTGAAAAATTAATGTTTTACCATTTACACACTCCTTTCATCTTCTGTAGTTGGAAGAGACTTGCGTAGAACTTTAAATCAGATTTTTTTTCCATTGATATTTTTCTACTTTTGGTATTCATTCAGCATTTACAAATGTTTGAATACCCGGCGGTTCATAAGTTTCAAGGTACATACCTGTTACCTCTACCTCAGTGTAAAATATGAATCTACTAATTTTCATAGGACTCCACAAGGAACACCAAGAAATTTAATCTGGCGCCAGTTAAATTTCAATATTATTTGACATGATGTTTTTTTATACTCGGCCGTTTGAGCACCATGAGATTTTAAAAAAACGTTCTATTGCTGATTCTGAGAAATGAGGGGCTAAAATTTGATTTTTTATGCATTTTCTCATGCAGTATCTTGTAGAAATATTGCAACATCTGATTTGTATTATCAGAGATCTTCAGTTTTCTCCCAAGCCAAGAAGTCAAAACAGACGAAAATAACCAAATTTTCCCAAACGATATCAGCATGGGGCGCAGCGTCCCCTCTTACGTCGGGACAGTCTCATATCTTCATCAGAAAACAAATGTAAAAGGGTTCAAAAATTGTCTTTTCAGCCTTGTTCTTCTTGGAATCGGCACCTAGGAAGTTTGATTTTGAAAGCTCATTGCACTCAGAAGGTTTCAAAGATCATCGTAGTAAATAATATGAAAATTAGCGCTAAATATTTTGGTAGTTTGTACGTTATCCTTCTAGAAAAAATGGGTGCTTTAGTGTGTACTAAGCCTTTAACTAAGATGGTATTATTTCTCCTTCATATTTGCATGGAGAAATCAGAAAATAGTTTCAGAAGAGGTAAGAATCGCCTTGGAAAAAACTGTAATTTGGTAACGGTTACTTTTTGGAACAAACTCTTTGTCAAATAGGTCTAACAACTGTTGTTAGCATTGAATTAAAAGGATAAAACATGAGCAGTTGGTTTGAAGGATAAATAATGAGGTTTAGTTTATCTGATAAAGGTACTTGGCCATTGTGACAGCTCTAACAAGTGAAGCTGACTACGTCTTCTGTCCGGAAATGCCTCCACCTAACGATTGGCCATCAAAACTGTGCACCAAACTCGAGCAGGCAAGCTCATATCATTGATTATAGTGCTACCTTTCCACTTACAATCTCTCTATCAAACATTTTCTTGCTGATCACTGCACCCAATTGTCTTAGGATCTGTTGTACAGTCTCATGGTTTAAGTCTCCATTCGTCTCTTTGAAAATATCATTGAGTCGTATCTTATTGGTCGATTCTCAGCTTCATTAATTGTAGAAATTTTTCCTGGAAAGTCTCCCCTTAACCCTCTTTGCATCGATACCTTTTTATGATCTTCGGTTTAATGTTTGTGACCTTTTTCTTCTGAGGGCCCGCAGCGTTCTTTATCCTGGTTTGAAAGTTTGGAAGTGGTTTCCTGGTCATGAGTTCCTCTGAATGATGGATGAATGATTGATTTTGTCTTTCTTAACTGTTGTCATAGGACAGTAAGTGAATTTGTGAGATGAGAATTTATAGATGTGTGATTTTTACAATTCTGTTATCAGCTCCCTCTGAATCTAATTTTGCTTTGAAGCTAAACCAAAGGCGGCTTTGAAAAGAGCATTTTATCTTTTTTTGTAATGATAGTTTCTGTATTTATTATTCATCTGCAATGATCTTGCGTGAGCAGTTAACGTTTTTCATTAACTTTTGCTAACTCAGTGCTATTAGGCATCAAAAGATAGTATAATTTTGCTTTGTTAAACATCAAAGAAGTCTCAATATTTCTCTTCATATATTTATTTTATTTTATCCTAAATTCTTGAATCTTGTCGATTTATTTATTTACTTACCTACTCATTAAGTTTTTTACAATACAACAGGTCCTGTACCGGATAATTTTAGTTTTTTAATTTTCTCTTCCAAGGGCCATCTATTCAGTAAATATCTAGCATAAAAAGAGCAAGAACTAAAAAATAGAATAGGTTCCACTTTGAGCCATTGATGCTGTAATTGTATAGATGTTATATAAATTTATTCATACTTTCTCTCAGCAATAGAAGGGAAGTTGTAATTAAATTTAATGACATCTTCACAATTACAGTGGCTAAAAATCCATCCTATTTTATCATTTTAATGGCACTGGTAAACGTAAACTCTCTCACTTAGGTATCAAGAAGTTAGTAAATAAAGAGAGCAAGTAATGAAGGTTAAGCGTCAAAGTTGCTAATCCCTTGAGTTTTACGTATGTAGTTCTTTTTTGTACTTGATGAATCTCATTTTTCTCTCCCAATAATTTTACAATGTACATGGAGGGAAAAAGTTTGCCCGCTATGTTTTGGCTACAAATTTTGCGCATATTTTGATTGTCAGTTAACAATATTATTTGTTATTATTCACTCATTTCCTAATTTTTTTCTTTAATTTTCAAGAAGACAAGTGGTGTCTTGTGATCAGCCAGAATTGTTTGTTTACTTGCTCGCTCTATCGTGTGAAAGCTTGGATTGAAATGCTCGGTTTTCTCTGTTTGACGCGGATTCTAAGAGTTTTTCCTTGTACAGCACTTGGCATCATGCAATTTATCTTTCCTCCCTTGAACGCTCCCCATCTTTTGATCGCTTCAAAAATATTTAAATTAATAATTGATATCATGCTGCGCTCTCTCATGCAATCGCTGTGGTTGGCAATCTGGAAACATTCATCCCTCTCCTTTACTCTCTCGCCATCCCACTCACTCTTTCTCTTTCCCCCTCTCTCCCTTCCCTTTTACCCTTGTTCACTCTTTTAATAACCTCAGCCTAAAGTGAATTTCATTTCATCTCTAAATCCGGTTTAGGAGGTTAACAAAGTAAACCTAAGGTGAGGCACTGTTTCTTCCAAGTAGGAGATGATGATTCGGGGTAAAAGAAAATATTTTTTCAATAATTTTTTTTCTTTGCCCTCATCCCTTACGAACCTTTCAATTTTTTTTTTTTTTAATTGTTAAAAAAGACACTTAAAGATTCCACATCCGTTTCGGTTGGGTTTCATTAGCCAATCAGGTATCAGATCATGCAAAGGCTTGGATATATCGTGGAATTAGCTTTGCACTTGTTTTGATTGTTTTGTGAAAGTCTACTACTATTCATCCACGATCAGTCTTTTATGCATTTTATCCGTCTTGAACTATTTTCCCTCTGGAATACATAATTTGTGAGGCCATGTAGATACACTTGTCTGATCATTTTGCAAAGTTTGCTCTACTAATCTGCTCTTTCTCTATGGATCCAATAAGTCTGAAAAGTGATTGGAACTTAAAAAAAAAAAATAACAGCAATTTTGCATGTAAATATGTATAATTATATATTTTTTTCGCATTTACTAATTTTTCTGCATTAATATTTAATATGTTTAAAATGAGTAAATTAATAGATTTTTTCCATTAATTCCCTGGTGTAAAATGAATGGATGGTCGAGTTTATTTTATCGCAAATGAACAATTTCTTCCTATATATTTGGTAAAGCTGAATTTTGCTGAAGATTTGTGTAACTAGTCCTAAACAATTTTCTTCCCCTTTTGGTTCGGAGAGTATTTTGATCTATTTTTTTTTGAGGGAAAAACAGGATCAAATAGCTCTTTTCCCCATTCTCACAAGTATTATATCTCATCAGTTTTTTTTAAAATTTTCTCGTCTTGTTGCTACTTTGTTCCAATAATTTTTTTGATCAACGTACTGTAATATTTTTATATTCTGTCGTACACAAAATGACCTTGAATGTGTATCATATTCCCCTGGAGAGGATAATTCAATATGAAAAAGACGAAATACGAATTTTAGCTGAAAGCTTTAGAAGGCACTAAAATCAGCAAGTATTACCCCTGTGAGATTTATAATTAGTGGAGTTGATGTGTAATTGGTTGTTGTGAAAAGGTTTCTTACAGTTGAAGCTGCTCTTGCCGTCGAAGCGGGCTGTATGTTTGTTCCAGAATCTCCAGCATCAGTTGATTGGCAGGATGAAATGTGTAAACGATTGCAAATGGCAAGCAAATATTTTTATTCTTTTGTTCAAAAGCTTCTGTTGGGAATTCTCTGCATTTGGGGTTGGATAGATTTTTGTCATTCAGAGGTTTGCTTTGTTTTTATGTTGTGTTGATTTTCATGTGTAAGCACTCAAATGAGGAATTTCATCGGTTTAATATTTCATGTGGGGATTTGGCATTGCAAAATTTTGCTGAATATTCAGTCAGTGTAGTTTTTATTCCACTCCATGTATTAGCATATTATCAGTTTTGATTAGTTATCAATACCTACTGTTTTGATTGTGATACTTTTTTAGGCAAAGTGTGTAAACAAAGAATCAATAATTATGTCACCTAGGGGTGCAGAATCTTCTAAGCTTCCACATATTCATGCGCTCGCCTGCTGGCTTTCCACATTTTTCTCATTGGCTTTCCACAAAATATCCCACCAATTTTCATCTATATACCTTTGACGACACTTGACCTTTTTAAATTTTCCTTTTCTCGCATTTCATAGAGCTTTTCCACATTTTCACACGCCTGCCCGGACGCGTGATCAAGCATTTTCTGTACCCCTGGTGTCACGAACGCTTCTCATTTGTCTAGGTGCAAAATCTTTTCTTATTTCATCATCTTGTCATTAGTGAAAGGAGATTTTCATCTTAAACTCTGCTTGCTCTCTTCAAGAAAAAAAAGCGGAAAATTCATTCTCAATTATTCATTTCCCAACTCATTCACTTAATCGAGCTGGAACATCCGTGGTGGCAGTTCTAATGTCATGCAGTACCTACGCTATGTTATCAGTTGAATTTTTTTGGAAGTTCTGAGAATATTTCAAAGCTTTTAACATCCGTAGGATTCCTCCAAAGTTAATGACCTATCTGATCCGAAAAAAAAATGTAAGAACATAAATTGACAAGCTTATATCAATGCAGTTTGAAATCAGTTTTATGGAACATTTTTGTATCATAAAATAAAATGTGAATTTCAATTGTTATAAGTTGCGAATGAATTTTTTGCAGTCAAGTCCCTTTTACATGTCATAAACTAAATAGAAGATCGCTTCAGCTAATAATTTTTTTACCCTCATACATCAAGCAAAGCAGCGTATCGTGCAAGCGTTTTCTAACCTATCATGTCACAGGAACTAAACCACAATACATAGTTTTGTCATGTGTCAAGATCTCATTCATGGTGGAATATTTGTTCTGCAGAGCTCTTTTGTGAAGCAAGGAATGTTTCAATTTGTTCGCCAATTTCGGCCTTGATTTCATAATTTTTTTAGTACAACAAGCAATGCATGTACCTATCTTCATTTTCAATGCAAATGACAGGGGATGCTACATTTTTTCATTTTAAAAGGCATGGCCCGTAACGAAATTTTCAGCAACAATTAAGAATGTGCATTGATGACAAATGAATCAGAATCTTTGGTACTTACTTGTTGATAGTTTTCATTATCTTCTCCAACTTCAACTTGGTTCATCTTTTTGAACTGTCCGTTTCAACAATCTTTGTAGGTTGTGGTGCATTATTGAACTAGGTACTCATCAGTTTGATCATTCAGGGTTTCTCATTTTCCTCTTTCTTTTTTTTCTTTTATGTTTAGGTCATCAGATATTTTGAACATGGTTGAGACCAAGGTTCCAAATTATTTTTTGGATTGAATTACTTTTCACCTTCATTTATTTATTTTAATTATTTTTATTTTTTTAATAAGACAATGCTCTGTCAAAGGAATCCTAAAGGCATGAAGTTGTTGAAACAGGAGATTACCCTGTATTCTTGACTTTTAATTATGTTTCGGAGGTGTTTATTTGTATTTAACCTCGCAACTGATCAATTTGTGACCATTTTGGGTTAAATGTCTTCTGAATTGAGATCTTTCTCTTTTCTTTGTATGAATTGTGTTTAGTATAACCAAAATCAGCTAATTCTATTGATAATCGGAAGTAAAAAACTAAACTAGACATGACATTGCACCTTTTTTCAATACATTCACTTGAAGTATCACTCGACTGTAATTACATTTCAACATTCGTAAGTTTGAAAATTTAACACAAGCTCATAGCTGGTGAACCAGTATACAAGTGCTAGATTCATCCTCAAGACCACCTCCTAAATGCGTGTATTCTCATAATCGTTCTATCCCTGCAGTTCATCAGTCTCTTTCTTTTTGTATTTCAGTGGTTCCCAACTTTTTTTCTATGAACTATTCCAAACCCATCAAAGTCCATTGAAATCTTTGAAAAAAAGAATTTTCTCGATGATCGATTGATGTCTCTTTAATTTATCTGTGCCTTGCACAGATGGTTATTGACATCTGTTGTTAAGCAAAATTGTCTCTGAATAGGGGTGAATTGGCTTTAAGAAAGTGATTAGGAATACCAGCCCATCAGAGCGTAGATCAGCCCATTCTAATTGTTTTTTTGTCGTGTGGAGGAGGCAATCTGATCCAAAATCACCTTTAATATCAACTGGCGGACTGGTATCTTTTCCAGTGCTCTTGCTTGCCTATCTGCCCCTGCATATCTCTGTTTGCGGCCTTGCAAACTTCCCGTCATAACTTTTAACTTTCTCCAGAAAACCAGTCAATATAATTTCTTGAAAACTTCCTTGATTTTTCCTCCATGTTAGCAGAATACTTTTTATACATTTCAAACTATGAAGTTGGCCTCTTTCTCTTCGGAAAAATAAAATAGGATGGGAAATTTTAAAACACGGCAATAGAGTTAAATTGTTTTGCACTTTGGCCGTAAATATTTTTGCAAATAAGCTAATTTTAATTATTTTATATATAAAAATACCTCCCTTTATCAGTTGAGGCAGACTTTTATTCGAGATCTGCTGATCAGTGGCTGGCTACTAGTCAACTCTTTCTCTTCCAATGTTTTATATAAAGTGTGTTTTATAATGATGCAATGTATCGTACGTTTCAAGAACTCAGGAAATGGTGATGGCTTTAAATATTTTCTAGTTTTAGCCTTACAGAACTAAGTGTAGAAGCAACTCAAAAATCCTAAACTTCAAGTGTAAGTCTCAGCCTGCTAAGCACGGATTAACTCCAAAAAGAAGCAAATATACTCATGTATGATCTGAACCTCATCTACTAACTTTTATATCGCAACTTTACCCAGTTTAACTCCCTCATTTATGAACATATCGCCTACCCAATAACATCGTAGAAAGCAATTAATTGCATCCATGCTGACCCGGATTGATAGCATGGTCCTTTCTATAATTCAGCTAGGGGTGCATACTTGAAATTGTGTGAATGTTGCTCCATTTGTATGTTTATATTTTTCTGTTTCCTTTAATATATTGGGCTAATATTCCATTTACCCTAAATGAATACCTTGATTTATCAAGCCTATTGAAAGGGTTGGTTTAAGTTTATTGTACAATGAGGTGTCACCTTATCCTAGAAGCCACTATTTGCAAAGAGCCTCGTGATTCCTTGGGTCGACTATTAAACACCTCTTTTCCAAACTCCATGTTTGGATAGGATAAAAAAGTTCTGTCATGGTATTTGACTAAAGCAAGCTAAGAATTTTTCACAAAATTGTTTTTTGTCAGCTGCTTCCTCAAAGATTTGAGCAGATCTTAAATTTATAACAGATTTCTTTTAATTAAAGGAAAGGAATATTTGAGCTGAGTTTAACAGACACTGCGCTCCTTTTCCTAAGGAAAATCTTGACCTTGCATAATGAGAGAAAATAAATTTGCCGCTAAAAGCTAGTAATTTTTTTTTTTTTTTTTTCTTGAAAATTGTTCAAACGACTAAAAACTAAAATTTCATGCCCAGTCCTTGGAAAATGCTCACCCAGGTACAAAGTAATACATCTGAATGGTTCAAATGAAATTGGTAAAGGGTCGTATTTAATTGAAGGTGGAGCAACCTTTTCTCTCTCTGAATTGACGAAGTGAATAATTTTTGAAATTATTCGAACTTCGAAGCATGCAAGCATTATTATACTTACTACTATTGACAATTGTGATTGCTATTAATCATAAGTGACATGACAGGTACCTGGCTCTTGTAGCTGCTCTTACGAGTGAGGCAGACTTTGTCTTCATCCCTGAATGGCCCCCCGAGCGGGATTGGGCAAACAAGATGTGTAAGAAGCTGTTACAGGCAAGACAATATTTTCAACTTTCCCTTTTGCTAATCTCAGATAATGTCAAATAAGTGCTTCGTATTCTTTTAATTTGATTTTCTTTTCCAAAGTTTCTCTCTGAAGGAAAACTGTCTCATTTCACCTGTCTCGACCTTCCAGTTCATTCTTGGTTTGAATTGTTATTTGACTTTATCTTTTCTCCATATCTAAGCTGTTATCATTGCAGCAAGAACTTCTTTCCCCTTCTTTGGAGTCTTCATGTACGTGTAAATAAAGATAGGGTGGCAAGTTCTCTATGTCAGGGAAAATTTTAAAAAATGTATTAAATTTCAACAATTTTTTACTTTATTAAACAAAAATTTCAGCTGTGAGGAAATTCCACCATCCAACGTTAAACTTTCTTTTTCTGTCAAAATTTTAATTTGGCTTGAATGGACCACTAGACAGGGTCTGAACCAGAAATTAACGTCATACAAATTCTCTTCAAAATCTCACATAGGAAACGAATCACACAAGGGGAATTTAGGAAATCAACTCCTAAACGAGACTTTAGCAAATGTTTTTAACACAGATCAAATGGAAGTTACATTATACAAATGACATCCTTTGTATTTTTACCATTTAACCAATGTCAATTGTTGTGAACACTAATATTTTGTTTAGGAGTTAATTTTCAGACTTCCTGTCGCGTGGTTTGTTTTCGTCGTGAAATTTTGAAGCGCCATTGACATTTATTGCTCAACTTTTGTACTAAGTATAACTTAGCTAGAGAATTTCAATTGTAAACGTTCTAAAAAGTGCAGAAATCTTTGGTTGAAATATCCTTAAAAATCAAGAAATTTTAAAATCAAAGCAAACTTGTCACCATTAAAGAAGAATGAATATGGTCTTAATTCTGAAACAGAGCACAGGCTTTTTCGTGCGTTATTTCTCCAAACATGAGATACCACTAATGTCAGCAGATTATTAGTCAGTCCTTTCTTTCTCATTAGGAGTTCTTTAATGAGCCACTCATTCCGTTAAATCCGAGAGAAATCTTTATTTTTCTGCACTCGTTTTTTCTGTAAGTTAGGTCTCCTGTAATTCTTCAAGCAAATCTTAAGGCTTTGTTAGTGCAATGCTGTAACTTCTGTGTGTTGCGGTTGAGTGCCTTCGGTGTTTTGTGAGGGAAATTTCTGTATTTGAAGTGCATGGAATGATAATACTGATTGTAACTGCATGGCATTTCTACTACATAGTTTCGTTTCATGAATGCTTTTATGAAGAACAGTTGAGAGAAGAACTTCTTTTCTCTCTCCTCAATTGTTTCTCGTGTTCTTTTAACCCTGTATAGTAGTGGAGAGTGTTTATTAACCACAACTAATTTTTTATAATTTTGTTTAATTAGTGGCCTCCGAGGGATTGATAGCTAATTTTTGAGTATTTGTATATTTTAGCAAGAAAGGTAGGCACCTTGTCCTCGAATCTTACGGGATTTTGGATTTTAGAAATTATGATATGCACATCGAATGAGAGGAAATTTTCAAGTTACTGATCTATTAGCAGGAATTCATTGTGCAATGGAAGAGACCTTTTAATCACCATAAATTCAAAGCAGAATGTATTTGATATTATATGTTTTACCTAAGATATCCGCATTGTAAGGACTCTTCTGAAAACTTTCTTTCCGTAAACAAAAAAATCTCTCTAGAAAGTGTTTTAAGTAGAAATCCCAGCATAGGTACCTCTTAATTTTGATTATTTCCATTATTTTTTCCCTTTAAGTCATACTTTGTGATTCAAGTTTTTTAAAGATTTCAGCAAAATTCCATAGTTATGTTAAGGGCAGGGAAAAAAAAGGCTCTTGATTTTTACCTGCCGGTGGGATGAATTGAAATCGATCCATACTTAAAATTATTTTTCAAAGTAGCCTTGGATTCAACACATTTAATCAATTTAAAAAATACTGCATCCAATTTCTGCTGATGAGAAGATTGATCCAATTGAAGATATCTTAAACTCAAAACTTGCTCATGAGTATTATTTGCAATCTAACCTTGTGCAAAGTTGCAAGCACAGAAGTCGCAGTTGATGCGATGCTGCATCACTAGGACACTTGACTGCACTGCCAATATTGGGCCCATTTGTCAGCATGAAGTAGGAAATGGAATCAGAAATAAACTAGAAATAGATGCTCCTTCTAAAGTACACTCCTTTCCTCAATCTCTTTCCATCTCAACATCATTCATATTTATGCCCCCCCCCCCTTCATTGTATTTTAATTGAGAGAGATTTTTGCTTTCTAGGTGAAACGGCTATTCTGTTGGTTATTGATTGATACTTCAATACGCATGGCTGAATTCGCGACAAATTTTGGTGATTTTCTGAGAATAGAAACGTCAGTAGAAATAGCCCACCAACTGTGACTTCTTCCTGAATAATTTTGAGCATTGTTAAGTCCTCCACGCATATTGTTTTGCTATGTCAAAGCTTAGCATTTGTATTTCATGAGTAATTACAGTTGAAGGCTAATTTTACATTGATCAATTCGGTCTGTGGGAAATAGTAGAAATTCATTTGATTTTCAAGGACAAGACAATTAAGACGTTAATCAACAGTTAGCAAAAGGGTAGTTCCCTATTGAGTAATAATAGAGGCTAGGACACTTTTCAATTTTGATTCCATTAATTATCGTCGCTCTTATGCATCTTAGCTAGTTGCTAGATTGGTCCAGAGTTTTGATTGTTCTTCATTCAAGGCTTTCTAATTTCTTCATCCCATTGCGGGGGAAAAAAAATTTCCCCTAAATACAGTGGAACCTTGACTATCCAATCCTCCAGCATCTGAAACTTCTATTCGACAAATCCCCCCCCCCCTTCCCCTACAAAATATGGCAAACAAGGCATTGCCTGTCATAACTTGTAGAAATTATGTAGATGAGTAAGAATCAACTTCTTACCTTTTTTGCTGAAGAAGTAATTGCCAAAAACTGTTCGATTCAATTCGTAATTCAAATTCTCTTTCCTGAATGTAAGGGACTCTCCAAAATTTTTCAATCAATTTCTCTCAATTTTCTATTCGAAATTTTCCTTTTTTAAATGTAAGTAATTAGTTCAATATTTTTTGAAATGGGCAACATTTATGAAGGTTGAGGACCAATGAGGCTCAAAGGAAAAAGTGCAAGCAAAATTTTTAGGATCTACTCAGACCCACAGTCATTTGAAATTATTGTTTTGTGATCTCCTCATCAAGTCGGGTAAATAAGGTTCCACTGTTTTACTAACTGTATTGATGCGTTTCACAAAAACAATGTATGGAACATGGAAGTCCTCGTAAAAGCCGTGCTAAGCTTGTGGATTTTGAAAAAGTCTCTCTCAGAATGATACGGATCAGAGTCTGAAATTTTGTTGCCATGCATGTTGAGGAATTCTGAAGCAAAAATTTTGAATTTTTCCTGCATGAAGGTGTCCTGTAAACCCTTCTGTTTAAAATGTTTGTACTTAGACCATTTTCATGGTTCTTCTTGTTATGGTGAAAAGATTGATGCTACTTTTAAATCAAGAATATCTATCATGTCGGTTAAAATTCATACCTGCGTTCAATTCTGACAGGAAGGAGCGAACATAGTCTCCTAGTAAATTTAATCCTTTTAGTGTTTTATTAGTGAAGAAAATAATGGTTGTTGATCTCAACCTAAGATCTCATTTCCATCAATCTTGCGGCAACAGCCAAATCTTGTGACCCTGGTTCCTCCGTCTCATGAGAAAAGGATAATTTTTGTTTTTGTAAACAGGTGTCATAGATTTACTTATATAGAAGCTGTTGGAAAGTTCAAAGCAATCGTGGGGATTGGTGAAAAAAGATATTCCATCCCTGAAAATTTAATAAACAATTATAGTCTGACAATAATTTTTATAGATAGAGATTAACATGTCAAAATTTATTGTTAGTGAGACGTATCCATGTATTTTAAAGACTAGGCCAGTTAAGTGTTCCTGATTTTAAAAGCCATGAAAATAATGATTATTTCTTAAACCTTCAACGTATCTTTTTAAATTGTGCTCTGTTCTATCTACACTTTAAAAATCACCACATGATTTCTCTCTCATGATTCATTATGAAGCCTCACTTTTATGCCAGATAACCTCAGTTTGATTTTACTCTTTAACTTATAAATCAGTATTTGAGAAGCAGGTTGAGATTGATTTCATGCTTTTTCCTCTCTTGTGCAGGAGAGAACAGCTGGTCAGCGATTGAACATCATCATTGTTGCTGAAGGAGCCATAGATCGAGAAGGTCAACCAATTACTGCAGAAAAAGTGAGACAAGTCGTCGTAGATAATTTAAAGCAAGACACTCGGATAACAGTTCTAGGTCATGTACAAAGAGGAGGTAGCCCTTCAGCTTTCGATCGAGTCCTGGTACGTCATAATTGCCACTCAGCAAAATGATCAATTCTCTTTAAAATTTTTATTGTGGTGAAATTAGCTGTTTTTGCCTGTTCATCTCATGAGGCCAGATCAATATCTCCACCAATATCTTTGAAAAAATTGAAACAAAAATCTGTGCCAACGAAAGTTGCACTTTATCATTTCCTTATTAATTTTTACTCAGGACTATGTTGGTCATAACATTAAAGTAAGCTCAAATTTTTTACTCCGATTGAAACTTTTTTCGGAATTTTCCTGTCTTGCTCTCCCTACAAAATATTCTGGACCCTGCACTATTTTATCAACTTGTTACCTACAGTTCGGGCCACATTCTTGGTGTTTTTTTCTTGTTTACAGAATAATTGAAATTAATTTTAAAAATTATGTAGGCATGGTTGGCAGTCACTATAATATGATAAGAATTTGGTGCAGATTTTGCAAAAGAAAGAGTGAGGTGCGTTTGATAATACCCCGTCTCAAATCCATTGAATCCATGCTCTTTGCACAGAAAAATACTTTTCTGCCTTTGACATCACTTGTTCCAATTTACCCGTGTCACTCCATGGATCAAATGACAGTTTGAACACCCCTATAAAAGAGCAAGATTATCCATCTTTTTGTCTCTCTTCAGCTTTTAACTTCACTTCACTCTTTTCTCAAGTTCTACTGACTAATGTATCATGTGTTTAAATTATTTTTTCTCTGAAGGGATGTCGAATGGGTGCAGAGGCAGTAATGGCATTAATGGAAGCAACCCCTGAAACAGAGGCGTGTGTTGTGTCCTTGGATGGAAATCAAGCCGTTCGTCTACCCTTAATGGAATGTGTCGAGAAAACTAAAGCGGTAGCTAAGGCTATGGCAGATAAGCAGTGGGATCTCGCTGTGAAATTGAGGGGCAGGCAAGTTTTATTCTGTTTTTATTCATGACTTGAATGTTAAAAATGTTATTTTTTGTGGTATTCATATCAGTTACGTAGATTGACTTAAAGTATTGTAGACAGGATAGAAGGGTAAAATGTATAGAATGTATTTAAAATTTTCTGTGGTTTTTTTGTGATTAATTTGTCTGAAAATAATTTTATTCTCTTGATTTCGTTTTTTCAGGAGTTTTGCAAGGAATTTGGAAACCTATAAGATGTTGACTCGACTGAAACCTCCGAGGTCTGCCTTTGATGAATCGGGTCGTGGATTGGTAAGTGAAGTACCTCAATTTTCATCATAAAAATACCAATTTTAAAGTCTTGAAATTCTACGACAAATGACTTTTTGTCTTCAATTTTGTAAGACCTAAATATAGAAGAGTAAGATTGTGAGATGGAAAAGTTACTGTCTCTTGTTGATTCATAAAACCAAAATTTTGTAAAAACAGTAATCATCCATGAATATGGGAGTCTCAACTTTGCTCGGATCGAAACTGTATTTTGCAAATAATCATGAATGGAGATTTCCTAATTTTCTTTAAGTTGCTAGAGTGGAACAACTTATCTCTCTAATGTTGTGTAATGATTCTACAGAAATAGATCTCAAGGAAAAGGAATGGGAACAGATAGGACAATAGGATTCTCATTGAATTTTTAAAATCTTGTTTTTAAGTGCAATGCTACGTAACAAAGCTGCTTCAGGGGTGCATTGAAGTGTAATCATTTTTTGCCCGTAACTTTTGAATCGTTATAGACGAAGCTCTGATCTTCATTGCATTTGAAAGGAGGTACAAAAATACAGCATTGTGCAAAAGTCAATTTTTCTAAGCGATTTCTTTCAATGCTAGAGAGTGGATGGGAGAAGACAACAATATGTGTGTTCTGTCTGAAAATACAACAGGTATCTGCAGATAATCGACGCCTCCATTTTAACCTATCACAGGAAAATTTCACATGTTTTATAAGTGGTAAAACATTTTTGTGCACAGCCCGCACCTTAATATTTGACTGCATGAAATAGGAAAATCAATATGGGTTACCTGCCGGTGCCCATACGTTTTTGGTGAGGCCCTTCGCTATCAAGGAAACAGTTCAGGAAGAATTAACTCAAGGGTTAATCAATTACAAAAACAAATTTCTCAGTGTTCATACAGAAAACAAATTTAGACATTTTGAGACTATCATGTCTACTCTTTATTTAAATTTGAAGAAATTTTAACGCTATAATAAGCATGCAGCCCTATGTATCCAATTTTTTTGCATCTTACTTAAAATGTGACCATAATCAGTAATCCGATGATTCCTTTGATTCTCAGTTGCCTTAGAATTCTGTGTATCATATTACTTTATCCTCAATCATTGCTTTGACATTATACATAGAACTGTTTTTATGGCAGGGTAAAGTTTGCTTGTAGTAATGAAGTGAGCTATTAGACAAGGTTTGAACTAGAAGAATAGTCGCATGGTTTCTCTTCAAAATCATTCCTAGAGAACGATTCACCCAGCAGTTAGTCTGGAAATCAACCCCTGAACGAGGTATTAACGAGTATTTTAAAACAGATAGAATGAAAACATTACTTGAAAAGCATCAATTGTATTTTTTTCGTCAACCGTTGTTAATAGTGAGCACTTACATCTTTTTTAGGAGTCAATTTCCAGATTTCCATGTTGTGTAGCTCATTCCTCCCATGAAATTTTGAAGAGGAAATGTGGGGCTTAGTGCTTAAGTTCATACCTTGTTTGGAGGTCAATGGCTTATCCCTTACTAATTTTTATTTCTTCTTTTTCTTTTGTTTTGTTTTCCTGGATAATCTGCACTCATAGAGTAAGGTAAAAATTGTCAAACTACTTATTAAGAGAATAGTTTCGCTTTATCCCCATTCCCCTATATCCCCCCTGTTTGCAAGACTCCGTAAACTAGATCATTCTATTTTTGTCCTACCTATTCTCGCCCGTTGAAATTCAAATGGCCAACCAAGCCACTAGAAACCTTGTTTACTTGGGTGCATTTCGTGAAATAATTTTTTTTTAAAGAACCACCTCCAGTGGTAATTGAATGAAAATGATAAAGGGAAATCGACGAAGTCGTAACCTTTTACTTTACCCGGAAACAATGACCGGAACTGGTCCAATTCTATGTCTATCAAAATATTCCTTGAGGCGTTCTTCTCCGTTAATTTGGCCGCTTAATACAAATTTTGTCGGTAGATATGGATCTCGAAAATTTTTCTTATATTCCAGATTCCTAAATTTAGATCTATGTTAAAAATTTTTGAACACCATTACTACTTCCGTCATTATTCAGACAACGTCAGATGAACTATCTTGACCCAGTTTATAGTTTTCAACTTAAATGATCTCCCTCTAAAAATGGTTGTTTTGTTCTTTTTTCTTTCATCCAGCAAGACACTTTGTGGGGACAGGTACGTTTAAAAAAATCCTACCAATCGTGTTTCAGTTCCCTTGATCGATTGTTAATTTTAAACTTCCTTTGATCATCAGTCTAGATGAATTCACGATTTTTAAAACCAACTCCCATTTTTAAAAAGCTTAACATGTGTGATTTTACTGTGTTTTATTGGAAGCTCGCTGCTTTTACAGTCTTGATATATTTTACGAAAATTGTCAAATTGCTGTAATTTTTTAAACTTTATTAACCGCTGAAGCACCTACATCATAAGCTTGGGGTACAGCAAATTTTAATCTGTATGAATGAATCACAAACCACCTTTATTTTAAACAAACAATTCAGCTGTTTCATTCGCCATGATAAATGCTAATGTTGAATACGTATGTAGCAAGGCAAATCAATCCTCACAATAGAATAGGAACAAATAGATTGCAGGGGAAAATACGCAGGAATAGTGCTGAACATTGAAGAAAATGCATTGAAACTTTTCAACCTATCTGAGGCAAACTATCAGAAAATGCTTTTGAAAACTGTCTCTCAGTCTAGGTTTGCTTCTATAATTTTATTGATCAATTCAGTGTTGGATACCGATTTGTAGAATATCGTTTTGTTTTATGTTTGGCATCAGGACAATAAAAAAGTTTTAAATTTTCTTAAATCCCAACAGTGTTGCAACTTCACAGTGGCGTAACGGGCGCCCCCGCAGACCCTGCTATGCAGGGGGGCCCAGGCGCCTAGGGGGCCCTCCCTCGGCCGCTGGGATTTTCTTTCTCTCTCTCTTTTTGATGCTCAAGTTTGGTTTCAAACTTTTGGCCTCTACTTACAGAGATGGGGCTCCTTCCTCTGATTTTTATTGTTAGCTCGGGGTTTTTCATACTTCTTTCGGACTGTTCCTAACTTTTTGTTTGCTGGAGGGTCCCTGCTTTCCAATGTCCACTCAGTGATTACTAGACAATTTTCTCTTTTTTTGTCACTTCTCGTATTTCGGGCTTTGGGAGGGGGGAGGCCCAAGAATCTAATGGCCCCAAGGCCCTTTGATTCTTGGGCCTGGCCCCCCCTGAAGATCCTTGGGTCTGGGCTGGGCCCCCGCCCCACTTTAGATCGTTAATCCTTTAGTGGTCCCATTTAATCGGGTACGGGATCCGGGACGGTGAGGAATGAGTCAAATTCAACCTAAGGATATAACGTAAAAATAGGCTAAATCCTGCAAATACCATACCTAAAGGTAAAAAGATATAAGCTGCTGCCATTTTGATTTTTTTGGTGGTTAAGGCTGTTTTTTACAGAAATTTTCGTGCTGCGGGCACCGACCATAAGAGGAAAGACGGGAAGGAGCGAGGGAGGGAGAAGGGCGGGAGGGAGAAGAGCGGGAGGGAGAAGGGCGGGAGGGAGAAGGGCGGGAGGGGAGGATAATTTTGAAATTTTATCGACATTGGGGGGGGGGGGGGGGGCTGGAAAAAATTTTGCGGGGGGGCCCAGCGGAAGTCCGTTACGCCACTGCAACTTCATGTGTGAAAATTTTATGGAGATGGTATCCATTTATAAAGAACAAAAAACTCATCAAGAATTGTACACGAATTACATGAAGATCTTGTTTAATGTCTGAACAATTCCCTCATTTCCCAAAACACATTTGTATCGTCCTTTGAAAGGACTTCGGTACTACCAGGAACCTCCGTCCTTTTGTGGAGTGATTTGAGCATGACCCTCCGTAGAGTTAAATCTATTTGATTGATTTCAATTCTGTGTCTTTGTTTTGCATGGCTCTGTAATTTTGTTAAAAATTCTAATTCAATGAAACCATTTTAGTCAAAATGCAATCTACATAGTTGCTGCGTCTGAAAACTGGTTGCGCCGTGACCCCATGAGTCGAAGTCGAAAGTTTGATTATCTTGTTCACAATCGGTCCATAGTTGCCTTTTTGAAAGATAGTTTTTTTTTTCTTTTAACAATATGGGCAGATCCCCCCCCCCCCCCCAACATGACCGAAAGAAGCTGCACCCTACTCAAGTCCCTCAGAAGATTGGAATTTGATTACTAAAATGGTGGCTTTATGTAGATAGAACGGTTTTCCTTCGCATTTCCGCAGATAGGTCCCATTGCCAAACAATGTATTAGCTGAGTAGGGACAAGGGGACAAAGAGATGGAAATAAGAACAAATAAATAGGAGATCAGAGGAGTGTGTATGTAAGTGAAGAGAACAAGAGACAAGTTTAGAGCGTAACCATAGAATCACATTTGCATTATACACAGGCGAAATCATACAAGCTGCATTTAGCAACAGTGTATTAGCGGGACACTGAAGCAGCCATGGAGTAGGAAGGAGACTTAGGTGTTTCTTGCGAGCACTTTTTACTTGTCATCGTTAATAGTGTTATTGCCCTCCTCTAATATTGTATGCATCCCTATGCAGTATATTTTAGCAATCCTATAGCATTGTAAATAAGTATTTTTTTCAAGAATTTTAATGGAAATGTGCGTTTATCTAAATTCAACATAGTGTGCTAATTATTCTGATAGGTTCAAAGGATTTTTAAGCTGTACATTTGATTTTCAATTTCATTATTCTTTTTCTTTTATGAATGATTAATGTATCTAGAAATTTTTCCTCTGTCCAATTTTCTCTTCTTTGGATTTTTTCAAAATTCATGTAAAAATCTACTAGCTTTATCCTAGCATCCATTGCATGTCAATCGGATTGTTTTCTCTTGAAACTCTCGGATGAAATGGTCATTGTAATTGCCTCTTTCCGCATCATTTTTTTAATTTTACCTTGTCTGTTATTTTTTCAACTGTTTCTATCTTCTTTTTTTTACAGGAAGGGTACACCTTGGCAGTAATGCACATTGGTGCTCCCGCGTGTGGTATGAATGCAGCAGTGCGATCTTTCGTCAGAAATTGTATTTATAGAGGTGACACGGTCTACGGAATTCATGATGGTGTAGAAGGTTTTGTCGCTGGAAATGTAAGTAATTTACATCAAATCTAGGTCAACTTCGTTTTTTATTGGGTTTCTAATACACTATTTGTAACTTCCAATCCAATTGTTTTCTCAGAACCCACAGTTAAAAATTCTGGATAAGATGAGTCAAAAAACCAGTTTTGATCCAGTTTAAAAATTGTGATCTTTTTGTTCATCGTTGTAAACAAAATTCCTTGTTTTATAAAATTAAAAATTACACAAAACACAGCCTAAACATTGAACCTCAGTATTTTTCCTCTAAGACTTTCAAAAGTAATTTTAGACTGGTTTTATTAAAAACCAAATTTTGATATCTTTTCGGAGCTATTGGTGCATGAAGGTTCCAACCTTAACTCCTTCCCTGCGTTCCCCCAAAATTGTTTGAGTTCTAAAAATTTTGGAAGAAAAGGACTCAAGTATGTGAAATCTATGTATGAAAAATCTGAAGGAATTTTGGGGTTTGCATCAAGCTCTTTTGCACACCCAAGTGTTGGGCTCAAATTAGCATCATACTCTAACCAATTAATTTTTTTTAAAAATTGTCACAGATTCAAATTATGCAGTGGTCGGATGTAACTGGTTGGGTTGGCCAAGGTGGTGCTATTCTAGGGACGAAGCGTACCCTTCCTGAGGGTAAACTTCCTCAGATTGCCGCTAGGTTGAAAGAATACAAAATTCAAGCGCTTCTCATAATCGGTGGTTTTGAAGTAAGTGCTCATGATATTCGTGCTCAAATATTCTGTCCCTCAGGATGCCTTCCGAGGTGTTCTCATAGCACTTTTGAAAACAACTTAACAATTGATGGACTAATCAACAACCCTTGGGTTTTAAGATTTTTCAAAAGTTTCTGAAAGTGACTTCATGTCCTAGCAATCAAGTATTCCTGTAAGAAATTTGTTCCTTAAATCCACTCACGGAACAACTGCAGCCTTGCAAACTTCAGGTAGAGCTAAATGGAGAGTTACTCTGACGGATTTCAGCCAGAATCAGGCTAACTGCATTTAACATTGCCCAAATTTCTCCTATGTTTTATTTTTTTAACGGAGAAACTTAATGCCTTGTAATTCTTTTTGAATTTACCCTAGGACATGGAGAACGTCTGATGTAGTTAGGCTTATTCTAGTGAAATCTTTACATTTCATTCTCAGGCCATCTTGAGTTCTGTGTCAAGTTTGGTGCAACGTATCTGTCTCAAATTATTTCCTTTGATCTTTTACGTTTTGTAGAAGCTAGCTCAAAAGCTGTCACATATCTCGCATAAAGGGAGAACTTGCAAGAAACAACTTTATTGCTTCATCTGAAAGTGCCTTATGAGCTAAATTAACAATATTTTCTGTCATGGAAAATTGTAGAGAAATAGATTCAAAAGTGAGAAAATTTACTGCCTTGTGACTTCATCTGGCAGCATTTTACCTTTGAATGTATGTATTTTAGCAGATTCAGTTATTTTGTCATATCTCCTCCAATAATTGTTCACTTCAGAAACTAAGGACTTTCTCGTACTTATTTCCTTTCATAGTTTCATCTTAAACATGAAATTCACCAAATTTCAGACACCTACATATTCTCCATTACATATAAGAGGCACATACATACACACATACATGAGACTTTATTAGTACATACATCTAAATTTTTGAAGGATTTTAAGTGGAATAACTTCTTTCAGTCGTAAGTAAAGTTTGCACTTTCTTGTTTTACTCCTTCTCTCTATCTAAACTACCTGAAACAAGTCAAATCACGTGCTTTATTTCTCTTTCCTAAAATTAATCAGTGCAAGGTGTAAGTTAGCTTAGTCTAGCTTTTTCCTTACCGATTTTAATCCAATCTGATAATTCATTTTTCTTTTTTCATGCAGGCTTATCAAGGTGGAATTCAGCTGGTCGAAAACAGAGAACAGTTCCCTGAATTCTGTATTCCTATTGTTATTATTCCGTCTACCATTAGTAATAATGTTCCTGGAACTGAATTTTCTCTTGGATGTGATACTGCTTTAAATGAAATCACTGAGGTATTTATTCTTTTAAAGTTAATAGGTATAACATTAAAAAGTTATACCCATGAATCTTACAATAAGCTCAAACTATGGATAGTGCTAAAGAAAAATTTCCAAGATAACAGTCAAATCAAAGCTGCTTATTTTATTTTGCCTGCAGTGAGTCGAAAGAATTTTTCCAAAGGTAGAAAGCTGGTCTGCAAAATATTAATTCCTTTTGAATTTACACCTTTTGTCGAGTTTCCATTTTTGTTGCCAACCGGTCGTTTTATATTGATCTCCTTTCCTCTTACTTAAGAACTGGCATGCCAATGAACAAATGCAATTTTGAACGGTAAACGAAACATCAATTTTGTTTTTTTCTGATAGCCTCCGACATTCAGAAGTAATCATTAGGATGTATTAATAATTTGAAATGTTTGTTACTGTCAACAGATTTGTGATCGCATAAGGCAGTCTGCCCAAGGTACCAAACGGAGAGTTTTTGTCATTGAAACCATGGGAGGCTACTGCGGATATCTTGCAACAGTAGCAGGTAATTTCTTCCAACTGGATATAACTGTGAAATCTGAAATCGGGGACCAAAGCTCATGGCTATATTAGATGGCCAGGGAAAGATTTTTGGGTCGCTTTCAATTTAGAGAAGAAAATACAAAATGATATTTGGAAAAAGGAGGAGAGGGTTTCTGCCAAGCAATACATAATTCATAAGAGAAGGAACAGGGCATGTATTATGGGTGCATCATCTGAGAGGTAATGTGTAGAAAACCAGGAAACATATGTCATATTTGAATCAGTGAGAACAAAAACACACCAACTCGGAAAAATGAAAGTAATCAAGACACACACAAATTGCACAGTAGATGAAGAAATCAGTCGAAGAAAAACATTCCTGGTGCCAAAATACAAGCACTTAAGGACATTTTAAAGGTCCAAGTTGGAACAGATGCGCTAACTTCAATGACCTTTATGTAATTAACTGTCTTTAATGAAAATTGAGCATTTTCGAGTTACCCAGTTGGTGTGTTTTCGATCTCACTGATTCATTCGTGGGTGATAACAGTACTAAGAAGAAAAAAAAACCCAACAATAATCAACTATTATATCAAGGAGGGATTGTGCACAAGAGGATAAATTTGGAAGATGGAACTTTGAAAAGGGCTTAATGTTCGTTTCTAAGGCTGTACAAAATATGAATGATCTGATTTGAGGTCGCTCTAAAGATGACTCATGATTGTCAGCCAATTTTTCATGAATATTTAAATTGATTTGTCACAGTTATAAAATGTTCTTTTGCTTTTTCTTGCTCCTGAAGGACTTGCTGGTGGTGCCGATGCTGCGTATATTTATGAAGAAAAATTTTCCATTAAAGATCTTCAACAAGATGTATATCATATGGCATCCAAAATGGCTGAAGGTGTACAGAGAGGTCTTATATTAAGGTGTGTATCAATTGAAACGTTAATTCACAGAGGGGCCGAGACCCAAAAATTCTTCAGCATTGATTTCTTTTATCTATGTATAACTTGGGCCCTTTTATAATTGAATGTTAAAATTGTGACTTTATTGAAATGAAGGATACACAATTTTTTTGATTTGTCCTTCCCTTAAGAGTTAGTTCTTTCTCTCACTTGCTTCGATGGTTTTTAGATTGTTAAGATAGTCGCCAGTGAGGATTTCCCTGATTTTTTGAGTCAGGAGCTGGCGAGATGTTTTCTGATCTCGGGGTTCTTCAGAACTCTCATTGAAGAAAACCTATTCTTGAAAAACGATAAGAAAGATTGCGCATGTCCTTCAAGAGTTACAAGGGTTACTCTGAAGAGCAGTGGGCCCCTAATCTTTCGTTGAGGAGAAGAAATTCGCTTTCTCTTTGCATTTCCTCAAGAAGAAGTTTACAAGTGAAGTTCCTGTCGTAAAAATCAAAATTTAAAGGATCATTTTTAACTGAATTATTTCCCTAAAAAAACTGCCTGTAAATAGCCGATGGTACTGTGTAACAAACAATCTTATCAATACCATCCCTTTTCAGATTTTTGTAGTATAAGAAGCACAAAAGAACCTATACATAAAAATTTATAGTTATATCGTGCGCACAAGCACTATTTTACATTTTTAATTTTTGCAAAATTTTTCTTGGCAATATGGCATTATCTCTCATTGTTACAACACTTCATGGCTATCATTATTTTTAGGAATGAAAAGTGCAACGATAACTATAACACCGATTTCATCTATAGACTCTATTCAGAAGAAGGCAAAGGGCTTTTCAGCGCTAGAATGAATGTTTTAGGTAAGATTTAATATACATTCAATGTTCAGTATTGATTTTTGGCCAAAATTCAAGTGTCTTATTAATTTTTAAAATTGCCCCTTTTCGTCCCAGTTTAAGACCAGGAATAGAGGTGCTCAAACTAATTCTTACTGGTAAGCTGTCAGCAGACCTTTTTTAAAATATTGATAAGTTCTACAATGGCCATTGCTGCTGGAGACTCTTTCAAATCTGCTGAAGCTTCGAGTCAGTTCATTATTATCCTGCATGTCTGTTTGTTTAGTCCCATAGAACTGATACACTTGAAAAACTCTCGTTTCTGCCCGCTTCAAAAACTGTGGGAGGTGTTTTTTTTCATCCTATCTGAAATGGTATTTTTGTCGTGACTTTTCTTGGTAATATTATAATACTTTGACCAAACAACTGTCTCGTTAATCTCCTTTACTTGGCATTAGATATAAATTTTTATAATCAATGGCCATTCAGAAATGTCATTGAGATGAAAGTAACATGATAGAAGACTACCCTTTGTGCTGGGGAAATGATGGAGCAAGCGATTCCTAACCTTCAAAAAAATGTCACGAAGCACGGTCAACTTCAAAGTATCGATAATGTCTTTAAATCAAGTATCTCAGAAATTGGTATATTTGGTGAAATGAGTAATATATCATCGAAAGAAATAGCAGGTTGAATCATCCTTTTTGATAACCATTCGTGAGAATTTTGAAATCTTCAAGAAAAGTAATGCCAGTGAAGCTCAAGTAACCCCCTTTCCTCTCTTTTCCTCAAGCTTGCCAAAATTTGTGACCCCTATAAATCAAGGTCTATATTTATCTATTTAAATATGTTGAAGTGCTGTTTTGTTAGTACAGCACTTTAATGGGGAAGGCAACCTTAAAAACATGTTTGGTTGAATCGACGAAGAAAAGTGTGCATTGAACGATGCCGAAATCCGTTTGCGAATATCTGCATTTGTTGAGCTGCTATCGCGAAAAATTAGCTAAACGTGTGACATCATGAGCTCCATCTCGCATTTCGCAGTCTGCACTCTGTCTCCGGTGTCAAGTGGCGGACGCGTTTTCGCGACAAGTTATTAGTTCGCCCCAGTCTCGCTCCTTCCCGGCAGACTCTTTTTTCTTTGCTTAGGTGTGACTATCAAGGCGACTTTGCGGCGCCAGACAGCGAAGGTGCCAGACCACGAGTTGTGTGCTTGTGAACCGCAGTCGCACCGAGCGCATGACGCCACCAGTCAGACTTACAATCTTTCACATCTCTACCGAATTTTGCGAATTTTTCATTCTTTTGCTTCTCAGACCTTCCGCTTCAATGTTCAATACTATCTCATCTTCGATTTTAGGGTTACCGTCCCCTTTAAATATTATTAAATGTATCCTTCTAACTCTCTACTTACTAATGTTTATTCATGGATTCTTCTCGGTTGCCATGATTACCAGGATTTTATTGGTTCTCTGACTGTTTTAGGTCACATGCAGCAAGGTGGATCTCCGACTCCGTTTGATAGGAACATGGGAACCAAACAAGCAGCTAAAGCAGTCGACTGGATTATCAGTCAGTTGAAGATTCACGCTCGCGATGACGGCACCGTTTACGCCAACACGAATGAATCGGCTGTAATGATGGGAGTTGTCCGTCGTCAGTATTGTTTTACACCTCTCATGGATTTAAAGAAGGAAACCAACTTTGAGTAAGTCTCTTTCTGATCGTTAAAATTTGTTTAATTGCAGTAGAGCATCCATTCTTGGATTCTGCGATCTAGTGGATCAATCCCTTTAAATGAGCCCTTAACCCTCTATGGCATGAATTAATTTCCGGTTTTGGATTCTGGAGGCCCAAAATCCATATCGTAGCTTCGAGTCCCAAATTTTTTCACTGAATTTCAAAATGTCGGTAATAAATTTTTCAAAAGAAGAAAAAATTCATTGAAATTTGTAAAATTTTGCCACAGAAAAGTAGTTGGGTTTTTTAAAAAACATTAAATGCGTTGTTACAATTAAGTAACACTATGCCATAGAGGGTTAACTCCTCCTTTTCATTTTTTTCTTTTCTGTTCCTTAATACATTTATCAAGTATTCTGTAATGCTATCGCGGAGAAGCATCTGAGATTACATTCTAATGTATTACATGGATGAGAGGCGGTCAAAAGAAGAAGAAAAACGTATAAGAATGGAGAATTTGCAACCAAAAATTTTATTGCCTCTTCTGAGAGTGCTTAATGGGCTGAGTTCGCAGTATCTTTCATAACTTTTGTCTGAAATGGGAAACTTGAGAACATTAGATTTAATAAATGTGAGAAAATGAGCTGCCTTGTGATGTTATCTGACGGCATTTCTCATTTAAACACTTATATTTCAGCAGATCAGGTTATTTTGTTATATTATATGGTTATATATATATATAGTTTCATTTTAAACATGAAATTTCCAAAAATCCCAATGTCACTTATATTTGTTGTGTTTTCAGTCAGCGTATTCCAAAACATCAGTGGTGGCTGAAACTGCGACCTCTTCTGCGTATTCTTGCAAAGCACGATAGTGCATATGAGGAAGAAGGAATGTATATGACCGTTGAGGAAGGAGCTGAAGCAGATCCTCTCGTCGTGTAAAGTCCTGCCATATTCCCCACTGTTGTTAAGTTTACCGTAAGAATTATTGTGTTTAACACCCAGTGATTTATCTGTATAGTTTGTATATTTTGCAATACATTAACACCGTTCCTTTTGCGTTGTCTCAAAGTACCTACGCTGTCTCTCAGAGAAATCCTAGTTGTGTTTCGTTTCTGAGTTAAAAATAGTCTATTTTGTTTTTTTATAATTATATTTTTGAAAGATGATAACATGTTTTATCAATAAGAATAACATTTCAAGTGGATTATGAATCTACTCAGTTTTAATTAGTATAACTGATTTACTTTCGTTCATGTATTAACCATGTGTCCTGAGATACAACAAAATACATCTGTAAATTGTTGATAGCACTCCATTGCTGAGGAAAAAGGTTGTGTAAGCCCTCAGACGTTACCACATTTTTAATTGATGAAAAATGAATTCACAGGGAAAATTTTGAATATTTGCTCTTCCAATTGTTTTAATGCATTTTTTCGCAATTTTATCTAAAACATTCGAGAATTTCAAGGAAAAAATATGCATATTTTTCCTCAAAAATAAAATTTTTATCGGAAGAAATTTGGCAACTTTTGGATGGTTATTATACAGCGTTCTTCCCTAGCATGGCAGAGTTTTCCATAGATCAATTTACAAATCAAAGGCACTGTGGTTAGATTTTACTAAAGAGCCTTGTTTTTGTAATTTTTTTCCGGTGACTTGAAACAGAACATGTATTGAATCGGAACTTAATAAACATCACCTTTTACTCTGAATGTACTCAGAATCTTAAACCAAATATTTTTTATTTGTTAGTACTATATTCTCCATGGGAAAAATTGATCTAAATAAGGGAAAAGCAATTAAATAAACCAATCACATTCTCAGTTCAAATGTTTTGTTATTTGATTTTTTATATTTTAATTTATTTTGTGGAACCGTATATTTATTTTTCAATGATTATGAATCATTTGGTCCTTTAGTCAATAAGTAATTTTCATCCAGCTTTGAAAAAGTAGTAGGAAACGTTTTATTTAGTGTTTTCCCTATTTTTTTCTTATGTGTTGCTCATTTTTGTCTATTGATGGCAAAACTAGAAAAACATGTATCAGTAAGTTACAAGACTTGGAAAGTTACATACGCCTTGTTGCATTCTATTTTAATACAGGAAAACCTTCTCTTCACAGTGTTGATTTTTCTTGGCTTATCAAACAATATTTTCTATCAGTTACATGCAAAAATACTCGTTGCTTTACTTTTGAAGAAAATATAATTCCAGCGGAAATTTCGGAACCAACAAGTAGTGTTTTTCTAGTTTCATTATCAATAGGTTCATCAGTTTATTTATTAATCATTGATAATTATTTTTTTTTTTCCTCTCCTTTTTTTCTGATCTATTTCTAGCCTAATAAAATGGGTCGGGGTAAATTACACTGCCTCATGAATTTTTTTTTACCTTTTTTATTTTTAATCAGTATCATTTCTAAAAATAATTGTAAAGTAGGATGTTCCTATTGACAAAATCTCCGGAGTAAATTTCATTTCATTTGTCTGTCGAAGAACTGTTACAAGAATCAAACATATGAATTTAAAATTGAACAAATATGCTAGGAGGAAGTTAGACCTAAGATGCTCCCACTAATAATCGAGATAAAAAACCTCAGCAAAGACCTCACTGTTGGGGCCATCCATGAATAAAGACTAACTTTTTTCCATATTTGTTTACCCCCTCCTTTCATGTCAGGCAGTGAAGAAGCTGCCTAAAAATTATGTCAGGTTCGGGTCAAGCACTCCCCCCTGAATATTATTCTTAAAATATCAATGCTCCGCTCTGTTTCCGATTAGAAAAGTATGAAAGAAGAGAGCTTTGCTCCGATTTAAGCCTAATGTCAGATTTAGCTTAACCCTCCACCCATCTTTCATCATTAAGTACATCTCTGACATTTTTACCCCTCCCCCTCCAAACCTGACATCATTTGTGGACAGCTGTATTTTGCTTACTTGCAGTTTGCAACTCATTCGTAGCTCAAGTCATGTTAGTCTTGTCAGGATCTATTTGGGCTTATTATTCTGAATCTTTCGAAATTTATTGTCTTTGCCTGACAAGTTTGTTATGAAAATTAATTTTCTCATTTCTTTCTGTAATTTGGATCACGCCTGGCAGCATTAAGCAGTATCACAGTGAACCAAGTGCATTTCACTTTATTGAGGCATTGACTGACACCCATAATTTTTCAATGGCACATTACTGATTTAATGCTGAGAAGACTTACTTACTGTGTTTATTTGAAGCAACTATTCCTAATTTTGATTCTCTATTGATCGCTTAACCTTTAAAATTGATCAAATATTGATAAGTTTGGAAATTTAGCAACATTATGGTGTCAAGGGAATGCAGTTGCAAGGTCATGCATTATAAGAACAATAAAACTTTAATAACAGTGTTTTGGGGGGCCTAAAAGAAGCTGAGACTCCAGTGAGAATGAAGCAAATTTAAATTTGCGAGGTTCACACTGGTTGCACTGAAGGAAAAATCTGTGGATCCAAAAGTCTAACGATTAAGCTTTACCTCATCAGCAATCAATGCAGCTAATTCTATCCATCATTCTTACTTACTTTACCTTAACATTTCACTATGGCATCATTTTCATTTACAATTTTTGTAATGCTTATTTCATTTTGTATTTTGTTTGAACTGAATAAATACCTAAAATGTTTATCCGTTCATTGTGAGATGAATTTTAGAATTTAACTCATGTATAATTTGTTGATATTAATAGGAAGGGTCAGCGACTCATTAGACAGTGAAACTTCAGACTTCATGTGTCCTAATATGTATCGATGGCCAAAGTGCGAAACGGCGTATCTCCGCTTTGCCACCTTGCAGACTTCCTGTCATACTTTATTTTTTCTGTGGAAAACTAGTGAATGTAATTTCTTGAAAATTTCCTTGATTTTTCCTCTATGTCACCAGAATATTCTGTACAAATTTCAAACAATAAAGTTGGGTTGGTCCCCCTCCAAAAAATAAAATAGGAATAGACATTTTTTAACTCCACAAAGGAGATACAGGGTTTCACACTTTGGCCATTGATATGCTGCACACAGTTGACGGTTTGAGACTTTTTCTGCTAAAGACTTTGAGTCCTAAGGCTCAGTCAACAAAAACGCATTGAAATCTGAAGACTTCCTTCTGACAAAATACCCAGGGGCATAATGATAGGACAAGGAAAATCGATAACTAAAAATCAAACCAGTACAAAAGATTTATTTGAATAAACAGTCGGTTATTCAAAGTTCACAGGGATCACATTTTTTTAAAGAAAGCACCAGAAAAATTCATGGTTTCAACCAATGTCCGTTGGCCGGAGACTGAGGGAATTCACAAATAAGGGGCTGCCGGAGCAGGCTAACTACTGGCGTACTATTCCGTTGAGCCACATGCAGTAGAAAGTAAGCACTGGCAATTGTTCCTTGCTTATAAACTGTGCACGTGATCATACGCAGAATTACGCTTGCCGCAGAATTGATAAAAATGATAAAAGAAAAAATTTCACGGAAAGTGACGCACTGGCTTCATGTAGAATTAACATCTCCTAGTGGTCACACCATTATTCAAAATTTATGATTGATAGTCGTAAGATTAAGATACAAAAAGAGAATGGAGCAAGGAACATGTTGCATTTGACATACATGAAACTCAGTACCAGCAACAAAAAAATGCATTTAGACTTCGACTCGGAATGTACTGAGAGAATACTCCTTACATAATGCATTATTATTGTTAAGTACATAGGGTACCTATGTATAAGTAAGAATGGAAGAAACGTTCCTAGAGAGTCTCTCTTCAATTGTGGAATTTTGAGCCGAGAAGTTGGATAAATAGTAAAATAAATCTGAAATGCATTGAATATGGGGCCAACTGGAACATTGTAAACTTCGGCGAGGGGTTAGTTGCTTGGTCTTCACACCAGTATGATAGCAAGTGAGATGAAATACACATGGGGAATAGGATTTTTTCCTCTATCTCCTTGGAGAATTACATTTAGAGCCCAAGGTAAATCTTGCCAACTGGAACATTGTAAACTTCGGCAAGGGGTTAATTGCTTGGTCTTCACACCAGTGTGATAGCAAGTGAGATGAAATACACATGGGTAATAGGATTTTTTCCTCTATCTCCTTGGAGAATTACATTTAGAGCCCAAGGTAAATCTTAGGATAGTCTTTTTCACAAGTTGCAACTAATTGCACAAACCAATCAATATTTTTAATGGTATTGTACATAGAACATTAGGTACTAATTTCAACTTGTAACCCTTTGTGCATTAGTGCATTCAAAGGGATTTTGATCACATTTAGACCTCATTCAGCTAGGCTGCAAGTAAAATAAAATAACTGAAAACACAAACTAACTAAAGAAATAAACTGAATCTTTCACTTGGTTTATATCTAAGTCTCCTTTGGGCGGTACACTTCGCAGAGTTTCATTGAAAACTTTTCGATTCTCAGCTTTGCTGTCTTCTCCAACCAAGTCCCTGTAAAAAAGAAATGACAGTTGGAGAAATTTTTGTGTTGGAGATTTATAAAGAACTTAAAACTTTCAAGCTTTCAGAACTGCATGAATATTCATGAAGTTTGAAATTGCCAAGACGATTGTAGCATTTATTTCAAAAAGGTGCCTAATAAGTAGTACTAATGGTACTTTTTTCGAAATTGAGTTTTTAATGGGAAGTAATCCTTTTCCGCCTCCTGTGTGGTTTTCCTTGTCTCCTAAATTATTTTTCCCCGAGTTAGCACCTATTCGAAATAGGCGCTTCAACTAAGGACGAGAGCTTGAGAAATTATTGTTCGGACTTGGGATTATTTGCATCTTTTAAACATGTTTTCTTCCCATTCAATTATCTAGAATATAGTTTCCTTTTACTGAAGAGGCACAAGAATGGGGTTCCAGATGGTGATAAGGGAGGCACTGAAACATTTAAAGAGATACAATTGTGTCACTTTCAATGTTTCATAAATAAACTTCAAATCTGAAAGGAGGGAAAGGTCCCAAATGAAGTTTAATCCCACAGAATTTTGAGCAAAAACGTTGCTTCGTTTCCTGCAGAAAAAATCAAATAGAAGATAAAATGTTGAAACATCGCAGTATAGATGTGACCGTTTTGCTTCACTCTCCATTCATCAATTGTGGCCCAATGAAAGATCACAGAAGGTTTAGCTCAAGGTGAAGCCAAAATAAGGGAGATGATTAAACGAAATTAACTTACTCGTCAACAAATCCATATCTTTGAACAAGGAACTTGGATAAATCCTCTAAAATTGGTAGACTATGAAGGTTCACAAATTGATCTCTACATATCTGTAACAGAATAAAATTGAGTGACAGTGGTCAGTGACTCTGGCTTATCTACAAAATATTTTCCATAAATACACAAATTTTGATGTTCAAGCCAAGGGTTAAAATGAACCCTCCCTTATGGAAAAGGGAAAATATTCATTTAAGAAAGAGCCAAAAACGCATACAATTTTTTCACCTGTGTTGAGCATATTGAAAAAGGTATGTGTTTCCTTTTAACAAGTATTGGTTCGAAAATAAAAATTATAAAACGGTTGGATTAACATTACATATGTACTCCAGCTCCTACTTTGAACAATGTTCCTACATGAAACTAAACTTTGAGTTCACATAATACAAAAAGAGTAAAAGCGAGATTCGACTGAACATTCCTCAAGTGCATCACTGTTTAATTAACTAATTAAGTGATATAGAATAAGCCAAAAAAAAAACACTTTCTTTTAACATTGAAATAAAACTTACTGACTTTGTTATTTACTTGGTCATTTTTTTTTTATTATCAGCAAAATAACGTTAGCAGCTAAAAAATTGATGACTTCTAGAAAGATATCTAAAACATTTACATCCAAATTTAAACCTTCTTTAGAGCACGCCAAATAAATTAAGGCTCCACACAGAGGCAGATTATTCAGCCAGAGATTCGAGGATTTAACGATTGCCTGGGAACTTACCTCATTCATGATAGATATTGAGCTGGGATGAGTCCAATAGCAATCATGAACAGACACAAAAGTAATGTGTTTTTGCTCACTGTGGAGAGCTGTCAGCATCATGTGACTCGAGTCGAGTGAGTGGATGAAATTTGGAGGAAATGCATTCTTCTGCTGCATCACATGTGGCCGTCTATGATGTAAGAACATAAAAAGTTGGATCAATTTTTTTCATCAGAGAAGAGATGAAAGATCAAGCTTGACTTAATGATATGAATACCTGACTCCTCATTGAATCACAACAAAACTTCATTGCTTACAGGGTATTTTTTTAAAACAAGTTACCACTTGGGTCATGAGTTGGTGACTGTATCGCTACAGAGCTCTGAAAAAATGTTCTACTTGTTGTTTTGATTAAGTTACAAAATTCGATTGGTTCTTCGATTTTTCATAATGGAATTATTTGGCTATTCATTAATGGCGAGTTCATTAATAACTTCAGATAGATAATGGGAAAAAACAGAGGCATAACTTATAGTGAGTAGGACTCTCAGCAGTTAACTATTTTCTTGTCCTTTCATCTCCTAATCGACGATTTTCAGGAGAAATTATTTGCTCTCTGTAGAACAGTGTCCTGGCTACATGTACAGACTCAACCTTTCCCCTTCTGTTGAAAGAGGGTTTTTTGGGGCCCTCCTCCAGAAAATTTTGAGAGAGTCTCTTGAGAACGCCTTTTTTTCTTATGTTCTGATACTGTCCCAGTTCTATTTTTTCATGATATTCTATAGGATTTCCCCACTTTTTGGCCTCTAACTTAAAAAATTCTCTGTTTCACGTGTAAGTGCAAGCCACAGCATAAGCCAACGCTACTTGTTGTTGGATGAACAAGTGCCAGGCATTAATAAGATGACAGTAAAATCAACGAAAAAAACTGTTCAATTTTGACTTATGTATGTCCTGTATGTATATTTGTACATTCAAGCAAGTTCCGATTATGTGACACTGAAGCTTCCTTAAGGTATTGGACAGCCTTTACTATGGGCTCAGTCACTCAAAAAAGATCTTGAAAACTCAAAACGCGCGAAGATGAGCCAAGCATTCCATGAAATAGGAACCAGAGTGCACTGGCATATTGATTATTGGGAATAAATTGGGATATAATTATTCAGGGTAAAAACAATATCTCTCATATTGGTATGGTGTATTTGTTTTTTTGGTGTGAATATTTAGGAGGGTCCTATATTTTTCCGACACGAAAATTTTCAGTGACAGGGACTGAACAGAAAATAAAATTAGTAGGGAGGCTTACGAGAAATATTTCATCAGAAAAGGAGGCACATGATGGTTCAAGCTTTGGGCTATTTTAATGGCAGAGCCTTCTGGTCGAACGTAAGGCTGAACGATTGGAAGGCCGAGAGGAGTGACCCATTCGATAAGTTGTCCACTTTGGGCTATCATTCTTGCGCACTGGGTAAACCAATCCTGAAAAAATAAGCCAGTTTCAGAAGCGGCAATTGTAATTCATACTTAAACGAATATGAAAAAGATCTAGGTTCAAAAATGACAGCAAAAATATACAAGGAAGAAGGCTAATATATGAAAATATATGAGGAAGAATTTGGAAAAATTCTAAAATATGAAAAAACTACAATTTGTTTGAAATTCTCAAAATGTATAGATTCTTTTCTACTGAACAGATCTGGTGCGGTAATTGCTGAAACTTTATTGCATCTTGATTAGCTGGACTTGATTAATAAAGTCAATACGTTTTACATTAGACAAGCACAAGAAAAGACCAATGGACCCCGTAATAAAATGAAACCTTTTATTAAAATAAGTTTTCTAGTTTTTCTTCTTGATTCTTAATTTTATTAGCTTTGCAACAGCAATGATGTTGCTCCAGGATTTAAATTCCGCACACGTTACTTTTTTCTTATTGCCAGTGATTAATTATACAATTAAAGACATTATATTCTTCATTTGATCAGAGTTGACGTAATGTAAAATAAGCTAAATACCTGAATTTCTTTTGTTGAAGTAAACATCTCCTGAAGGCTCAGAAAAGTCTTGGCAACAAGATAGTTTGAGGCTTTCCACACATCATCATTTGGAAATTCATCAATATCTGGAGGAATATCAAATGCAAAGATCAACATTAATAAGAGGAAATAACAGGGAGAAAGGTGAACCAAAAAAAACGGACTAAAAGACAGGGAAAAACCCTGTCATAAAAGCACCACAAAATATGCTATCACTTTAAAATTTCACGTTGAACTTGTTTAAAATATTGGATTTAAAAATCATATTATGGGTGAGAAACCACTGTTTGAAGTTTGCATAAGAATCGGTGGATTTAAATCCTCTATTTGAGGAAAAATTGCGCTTGACAAAGATCAAATGGGCCAGTGAAAAATTATGAATGTTTGGCACAAAAGGCTTTGTTGTAATAAAAATTTCCTTTCTTCCTCAATACATTCTATGCTTGAAAATAAACATCAGAACTCAGAAAAAATTATTTCATTTTTAAGCACGCAGATTAATGTGGTGGCCAATTTAATTCAAGTAGACTTTGTGGAAAAGGAACAATTGATTCACTAAGAACATAAAACCCTAACTGCTCCCTTATGAATTGAATCTGGATATTAGTAATAAGTCCATAGGATTGTAGATGTAGTTGTAGTGTTCATGAGTTTGATGAGTTACTAGATAACCTACCCAGTGCCCCTACATATATGATGAGAATTGAAATTGTAGAACAATAAATGCTAAAAGATCAAAACAAAAATTTTTTTGTGCAGTAAAACTCTAAGTATTTGGGCTCCGGTCATACAGACCTCTGATTACCTGAATCAGTCTGGGACAGCATAAAGATTCAGAAATTGTACAAAGTTGTTGAGACTTTTCATAGAACTTCACTTTCACTTGGACCCTTTCAGAAATCTAAGTTTACGTCAGATCCTAGATGATCATTAGATTGTTGTATCCTAGTTAATCTACGTAAGAGAATGGTCATGGGAAAGTCAGATGACAATACCCTTAAAAACGCTTTACTTGTTGTTTCAACACTAAAAAAGTTTTCACTTACACCCTTTTGATACATTTACTATACTTCATATCTATAGAACAGTGAATTTTCCAGTGGTACGTGGAGCGGATTCCACAAAAATTGATTATTTGGATATTTAAGTATCCGAATGAGATCTGGTCCTAATACATTCGGTTGATGGAATTTTACTGTGCAGTGCTTAGGAGATCTCATACCTTTCAATTGTTTTGCGATTTGAAGACGAGCACCATACCGAGTGACTCCATATACGGTTGTCATTACAGTTTGTTTGATCACTTTCCGCCTGATGAAACCATCCAGTTTTATTGCAATATCTACCCCTGCTTCTGCATCTTTCTGCCTCAGTCCTTCAACCTGGTGAGATAAAAATACATTTACTTATAGAAGACGTCTTGATATAGTAACATCATTTGAAACTTGACACCTCGGGGACCAAGGGACTTGAAGCCAGGTCTTTTTTGCCACTCAGCATTGGCATTCAGCAATAACCCATCACTGACCAACTTCCCTGCCTACATCCAACGTGGGTAGGTTTATATTATCTTGAAGTAAATGTGGGTAAGTTTGAAGGGTAGTCAGCCAGATACACAGCCAAAAAGGCAACAAAATGCCAGTTCAGACAATGATGAATTCTTCAGATTAGCCACCCTGCCGCATACTAAAGAGAGGAGTAAGTACAAAAATGCGGTTTTGCAAAAACTGACTTCTTAATTAAGTCTGAGAGCAAAATTTGATTCAAGAAATCCTCTGCTTCGTGTAAAAAGGTCGATAATGATCCTTAATATTCTTTAAAATTATTGAAGCAATTAAGGATTGTTACATTTTAGCTTTAACTGTGAAAACGAGGAAATTACCTTTTTGATGTTGTATTGAAAAAAGCGATTTTTTGATGGCTAATTGTAAGTGTGAAGCCATATACCTCCGTTTGTAATGGTTGTAAACTTCCTATCATACTTAATTCTTTTGTTGGAAAAATAGTCACCGTATTTTTTCGAAAACTGCTCTGCGGTTTTGCTTCTCAATAGGCAGAATGGTCTGTACAAATTTTAAGCTATGAAATTGACTTGTTTTTCCTCGAAAAAATAAAATAGGAGCAGAAATTTTGAGACATCACAATGAAGTTAGGCGGTTTTGAACTTTTGTCATGGATGTGACACATCCTGCTTGCTTACCTGGTGAAGTAACAAAGAAGAGATCAAGAAGAAAGAAAAGAGAATCGGGAGATTAACAACTCAAATTCACAAAATAAGTCAGAAGAGGTGCCAACGCATTTCAAGACCTTGCAGTTCCTCCTTCTAAGCTGAAAATCCAGCTGAATTTAAAAGTCAGAAATTGAAATGGCCGAAATTTTAGCCTTGCAAAAGGGGCCTCGGGGTCCCGAAAAACGTCAATGTTTACTTCATTTATTTTAAGAATTTGAGTTTTTTTTTCTTTCTTATTCATTCAGCTCACATTTGTTGAATTTGAAACAAATGTTGCCTGTATTAAAGCAAAAATTTCATACCAGAGTTGCGACACAACTGTAAACATCCTGTGGCTCGTTGCTGGGAGTCAAATTGACGCTGATACCACCCGCAAGGTCTCGACCAAGAGCAGCGTAATGTTGAAGACCATTACATGAGCCATCTTGATGAACAGGAAAATGACAATTGAAATTTTCCGGATCTCCAGAATTTATAGCATCACGTATCGTCATGCAGCAAGCTAAAGTCTGCCAGGGCTTTTCAGATTCCTGCCACCACTTTTTACCCTAGAATAGCATGACCAAAAATTAGGACAAAATTAAAACATTGACTACAATTTCGATAATATCTAGTTAGTCTATTTCAAATAGAAAGCACATGAAAATTGTGTAGTGCGACGGATGGACAATTTGACTTACATCGAATGGTTTGTCTGCAGAATCGATGATATCATCTAGAATTTCATTAGCATAGTCCAATCTATCTTGCATGGGACTCCGCTTCTTTAAACCAGTTAAATTAATACAGTGAATCTAAAAAAAGAGAAAAAACAGGAAATGAGAATTATTATTGGTAAAGAGAGGATTATTATTATGGATTTGATCCGAGAAATGAAGAAATACAGATATATTTTCAAACTTAAAGAATCAAAGATTAGGAGAGTTTTGAGAGAAGATTCGACTTTTCTGAAGTAATTAACAATTTGCTTCTTTTGAAAGAACAGAAATCAGAGTGATCAAAATCAATTTATAGGTAGATTCAAGATTGATAAGGATCAGTTGCCTTAATTCAAAAATTGTTTTTCATTGGAATAGAACCTCTGGTCCTGACTAGTTTTCAATTTTGGAACCGCCAGTACATAAAAGTTTCTCAAGTAATTTGATGATTTACCGCTGTAATAATTGGGAAACTAAACTAGTCCTATCAAGGAGCATGCAAAAAAAAGTACAAGACAGGGAAAAGACTGACCTTCAACCAGTCGAGGCCTTTCGGGCCTAGCGGTTCACCTTTTGCAAAGTACAGCATTGCTCTTGCCATATCTGCACCGAGATGATTCAACAAAGGCGCTACAGGATAAACTCTTCCTCGAAAATCCATATTATGAGGCAACCAAAATATTTTGTCTCGGTACTAAAAAAATCACGAAAATATTGATGAAAGTTAGTGGCATTAAATAATTTTTAAAAAGAATGGGTCAGTGGTGCCAATTTCTTTACAATACAATCTCTTTAAGTACAGAGTGAACTAGGCTTCTAGGAATTTTGACAAATACTTTTTTACCCTAAATAGGAAAGAAACCCAGTTTTGAAAATGCCAAAAATTGAATGAGTTTGAAGAATATTTTTAGCGAGCTCTGTTCAAGTAGCCAAGCGCGGAAAATGACATTTGCTGAATCTGGCTTCAGGCATTGCCTAGCTACATCAAAATAAGTTTCCAAACTTCTTAATCATCTTTTTGGTTTTTTCACGAAATTTTACCCGATAAAAAATATCCTACAACCCTGCAAAAATTCTTTGCAACTGCTTCATTTTTTACTTATGGGTTGCTTTTTAAAACGCTTTATCAAAGATATTGTTGGTGATTGGATTGAATGAGTTTTAGTGGATTCAAAAATTCTCTAAAAGCCTACTTAAAGATAGACATCTGCCACAAAATCATTTTTTTATTAAGGTCTGAAAAAATACATGGTTGTTGTTTACAGGGTGACTCTTTGATTACTTATTAATGGTCTTACAGGTATTGTGTTTTACTTACATGATTAGCTAAAGATAGTCGATAGAGTGCATCACATCTTAAACTGTGCAATTCTGCACGTCTACGGGCTATGCTCTGCTTCTCCCTCGAAGCCTTGAATCGTTCAAATTTTGTTGCAGTTGCTGACAATGGGTCAGGTGCCTGACATGAAGACGGAGGCTGCGCAATACTTAGTTTATGTGAACCACCAGCATTAAATACTTTAATTATTAAATCAAGAATCTAAAAGCAAGTAAAGAAAATCACATTAAAATATTGTTCAGTGTATAAGAGGAGTCATGAGCATCAACAGTGAACACAACCATTTAATATACAATATAATTGGTGGGCTTCAGTGGAGGTTTTTTTTTTTCTTTTTTTAGTAACATACCATTTTCAATAAGTGATTAAACAAATGATTATCTCCAAAAAAATTTACTGCTTGTCCAAGAATATGGTTGAAGAAAGAGTGCGTTTACGCATTGTAAGGAGAGAAGTCTTTAAAAGAAGTCTAACTTTCTTAAATGGAACATCAAGCAAAAATTCCTGTTTTTAAAAGCTACAAGCAAACCCCAATCCCTTAAAATATCCACCAATATACATCTAGTTTTGCTTGAATGGACATAGTTGTGCCATTTAATCTAGATCAAACTTAGCAGGTGAAAACCAACGCAATTATAGGGTTTTCAAAATTACTCTATTTCTTTTTTGCTTTAAAAAGGACTGAACATAAATGTAGGTGCGATAATAAAATTGGCACAGCCACTTTCCTCTAAAATTAATAATTTTAAGATGAGAAAATGAGCAGAATCAAATATGCTAGTATGGGCATTGGTTACCTCCTGCTGAATTCGATCCATTTGAGCAAATTCTTTTCGAATCCTAACTTCTAAGATTTCTTGTATTAATAATAGACAAAACATGAGCCTAGTTCATAGAATATTTCAGTCTGAATGGATAATCCTAAACATTGTGAAAATACAGGTTCATATAATACCAGTAAACACGATTTCTGAAAGCAAGAAGAAATGGATAGATAAAATTCTACTTTTTTTACTCTTGAGTTAAACAATACTTACGGGTTTATTAATGATCCAAGGAACTGAACCAAGTTGATTGAGAGAGTCCAAGGAAGGATACATGTTAACCAGAGGAGTTTCTTGGAGTTTGCGATTACATTGATCAGAATCATGTCCCAGTGGTACTCTAAAAATATTTGAGCGATTAGAGATGCATAGATGAGAGCCACAACCGAGATACACATTTTTACAGTTTCACCATCAGCATAACTATATTGGTTATAAGTCTTTAAATTATTGCATAAAATTATGAGTTTATTGGATGATGTACCTCCGAGTTGTGTATAAGAGCCTCGTTACAACTGTGAAGTTGCCTAACAAATTATACCGCTGATTGCATCTGAATTAATAATTTATGTTGTGTTTCTTTCAGAGGGCGATTCAATTTTTTTGCTGTCTGGAAATGAAATCAAATTTTCATTGAAGAATTTTCGTTATTTCAAAAAATGTCTTACCATCATTCACAAGAGCAGAACAATAGGTAAGTTTTTGGTTCCGCAGCTTTGGAAGATAAAAAAAAACAAGAGGAAAAATCCAACATGAAAATGTTGGGAAAGCGTGCCAAATAACTGAAATGTTGGACACATACCTACTATTTTCACGTCTTTGCTACTTGTATCAATTGGTACTTTTTGCTAAATTTGCGAGAAAATATTGATTCATGAACGTTGAATATAAATTAATTTTAAAGATTCCGTCCAATTATCTTGATTTTAAGCTGATATGCGGCATTTACGCACGACCGTGATTTGGGCGAACTGCCATGCATCGAAATCGCATTAAGTTAATCTCTTTTGATTTCGAGCTGTACTGTAACTTCTCTCTTATTCGGCTGATTTGTACAAATAAGGTCTCTTTTTATTTGCATTTTAACAGAGAGTAAGGAAACACTTGCTACATAGACGGAAAACAATTTTTGTGAAAATTTGGTGGATCCTGGCATGACAGTGAATGGTTAATCGGGCATGAAAGATAAGGTTCGACGGCGGCGAGGCGACCTTCGCCTCACCGTCTTTTATTGCCTTGCTCGAAACCGGACACCCAAAGCGATATCGGGAGATAACTGCTGTGGTTTCAGTGGATTTCTGCAGGGGCCAAGGTTAGCACTTGGTATAATGAGTCACAAGGCTCATCACAGATTGCACTTACAGCGCAAGATGCTTAAAGGCTAAAAAGTTTTGGCGGGAAAGAAGCTTCTAGATTTGAGTCCTCCAAGCGTGGAAAAACTTATTTGAGGTTTCTGTCAAATAAAATAATACGGTTTTGACATAAAAATGTTCTCAAGGATTTCCAATTAGCAGTTCATTCGGTTTTTTCGTAAAAGATCATCAGAGCTTGACAGTATAACGGTTCAGAGACAAAAAAACAGATCCAAGGAAAAAAATATTTGGACAGCCCGTTGAATAGCATTGGTTGATCGGTGTGCTATACTATGGTACATCCGAGTGATTTCAAAAAGCGAGCCTTACTGGAACGCTTAAAATTATTTTGTAGGAAGGCATTGTTTTGAGCTCCTCAACATATTACACTTTATTTTTGAACACACCAAACCAGAAAACAAAAATTTCTGGTTCAATGGAAACATGATTTTTAGTGCAGATGAAAAGGAAATTACCTTATCAATGTAGATTTTGCAAGGATATAGCCTCCTTTGTGAACAGTTGTCCAAGGTATTGGTGGTGAAAGCATAGGTACTAGTGACGTATCAAATCTGAGCTCTTCTGGACGTGCTAACTTAACCAAGCGAGAGAGAATTGGATGTGGCTTTATTTCTTGGTGAGCTCGAATCCCATGAGTACGAAATAGAACGAAAAAAGCAGGTTCTACTCGCCTGCAGAGGGCAAGGAAAAATACATGAGTTAGAGACTTCCGACAGACTAGCAGGATCTAAGTTAATTCAGTCATATTCTGAGGGCATGCAGAAAATTAAGAAAATCAGTCTTCTCTAGACTTAATTCTTCACCCTCCTAACAACTTCCACCAGATTATGGGCGTCTTCACAATATTGGCTTACTGCTATGGGGTTATACGAATTCATGGAATCATTTGAAAGGAGGTGGCTGTTACCATAATATTTTGAAAATTTGAAAAAAGCATCCAGAACTTAATAATGGGAAAGAGACTCAAGAAATTTTTTTTTTTTTAGCAGCGAATATACTTACAGAGGTCCTTTTGATCCTTTCAATATGTTAACATTGATCTTGATATCTTTTGTGATCACATTGTAAAGAAGGCGTCCAATACTGATGGAAATAGCGCTACTCCATGGATGATCGGGAACCATCTAAAACAAAAAATTCATGATCAAACTTCTGTTAAAGGTGATAGAAAATTAAAGAAAGAATGTTTTTCATGGAATATTCCCTACATTCAAGTCCTTTTTATGTGGTGAAAGGAAAGGAAATTTAATCAGGTCTTGAAATTTGTATCAATAGCAAAAAAAAGTAGGATAAGTCACCACAAAACCTTCCACTAAAAAATGTCTGGTGCACTACAAGTAAAGTAATATAAATTTTTACACATGATTTGTGCAGCCTCAAGAATTAAAAATTAAAGACTTTTCAAGACCTTTTTTGTTGTTTTTTTCTAAATGCTCTTTTTTCTCCCCATTTTGTGAAAACATGTTATCAAATTTTGGTTCTCTTTGAAAATACTTTGCTATTTCTTTAGAGTGAGAATTTACTGCTGACAGTTATTAAAAAAGAGAAAAAATCAAGCAATTTCAAAGCATTTAAAAAAAATCAAATTTAAACTTTGTTTAAGACTATATGAACCATGTTTTTTTCTGGATCAAGAAAAAGCGGTAAGTCAGTCCATGCCATTGGACGAAAAAATGCATTCATTCTCCGATTAGATAATAAAAATTGCAACTTACAAGATCAGGTCCAGAATTGGCTGCATCATGAACGAGCTGCTGCCATTTTTGTCTCGTGTTGACAAGAGATGCATCTGGATTTAGATACCAATCACAATATGATTTGTACAACTGAAACTGTTTCTCTAAAATGTGTCCTTGTTTCTTCTGTTTGATTAGATACCTGGGTTAAAAATAAAGTTATTTTTTGTTGTAACATTAAACATTCATTTGTTAGTACTTAGTATGTCCAGCGGTGAGCATTCAAAAAAAAAAAAATAGTTACTTTTATTTACAACATAGTATTTACAATGTGAAAGCAGTCACAGGAAAAAGGTTCGAAAGGCCACAAAGTCAAAATTGAGATATCATTTTATCAGCTAGATAAAGTTTAGCAAAATAGTCATGTCTACATTGCAGAGTTTCGATATCTTATCTATATTGATTTTTTGGAAGGAAACCAACCAAAATTTGAGCTTAATTTTATTTGAATTGATTTTTTCACACATTGCCATAAATGTAAAATCGTTGTAAAAAAAGGAGACTTTTTAAACAAATGAGCATAATAAGGGCTCATGAGACGGCTAATGATATAGATATAAGCTACGAGATCCTACAGACTATATTCAGTTACCCTTAATAGTTTTCTCTAAACAGGCTAAAACTCAGTTTTTTGGGGGGCCACCTTAGTATAAACATTAAATAAAATAATATGGATTACATTTTGCAATAAGGAACCACTATCTCTGGCTCTTCTGTAAAAACACCTTTCTGCATATGGAAACCGATGGCATATACGTTGTTTCTATAGTGAGCCAGAAATAGTGGTTTCTTATTGCAAGAAGTGGTCCATATATAGTAAAAAATTATCACCAAAGAGCCCAAACAAATGATAGCAAAGGTCACGGCAGAAGTTCTCAGAGTTGAGCTCTTTTTGAAATTATTTAAGAAATTAAAGTGAAATTGTAAGAAGTACCAACCTAAGTTTAACTTGATTTCCTAAATCTTTATACAGGTAGGTTAGGGTTTGGCTGAATATTTCTGATCCTTCCATGAGTTTCTCTACTTCTTGTAATACGACGTCTGCATAAGCCTGTAAGTCTAAAACTCTGAGGTATGGATACAGATTCAACTGGGGAGTGGCAGGAGATTTCAGCATTCTTTTCTCGATTAATTCTAGCATTGATATTTCTCTCAGGAGCCCTCGCTTGATATTTTTCATCCAGCCTTCTTTCAATTGCGCCACTATTTTTCTCTGAAACAATAAGTAAACAAAAATGTTGGATGGAATTGGATTGTTATTTTTGTAATCATAATGTGTATTTGGATTAAATTTGTCAGAAGAAAGCAACACAGTTAAAGTGTTGTAAACTTCATGCAACTTAATCTTTACCTCAAAAATACCTAACTGCTTAAAGTCTTTCGGTTCTTCTGTCAAAATATTGTCGATTTTAAAAGAAAACTATTCCAATAACTTCATCAAAATACCATGCACTCAATTTTCTTAAAAGCAAAGAAAACATCGTACAATTTTGGCAACACTGTAATTGTGTTTGGTTCTGTTCTGCTAAATTCGATCCATTCATGAAGTGCAGATAGTATAGGTCAGAGATAGAAGAAAAAAATTTTGATGGTAGACGTAATTTCTGGAGTAGATAATGCCATGAATCAGTTTATAACAAGACAAGCTTTGTTCACTTTCCCCGATAGAATTTCGTTAAGACTTATTCATAACAGATTTCCTGGACCAAGCTATGCATTATCTGCAGTCACATGAATAAAACCGACCTCCAAAATACTTTTATTTCAGAAAAACTAGGGGTTGATTCCTTTGTGATAATTTGCAACAAGCTCAAAACTGACCTTAGTTTTGTCCTTGTATTCACTGATGTTCGGGAAAATCATGATTTCCCTCGAACGATGGACTTTTTTCCAGGGAATATGAGAACTTCCAGGAAACTGGTGCGTGAAAGAGAAAAACCAAATTATATCTGGATTCAGCAGCCAAAAATAAACACAAGCACATGTATTGGGTACCTAAACAAGTTTTTCTTGTATCTGACTCCGAGCTCTTTCTGGTCAAGTAGCATAATCCGCCTATGTACCCCCATTCAAAACTGATTTGTTTGCTTTACGTGCTGAAGGGTAGGAAAATTATTTTACCTAGGTGTCCAGCTTCTATTTCCTGTATACTGCTAAGGCTGAAAATGACCCTAGTTTTTTCCATCGCTCACCAGATTTTTATTTTATTTTTTAATGGCGTTTTTGGAAAACTTAATTACATGAAAAATTGGTGGGCAATGGAGACAACTATGGTCTTCCTTAGCTTTAGCGGTAACAAGTAAGTAGAAGTAGCCCAATTAGACACATGGGTGAGATGATTTCACTGTTTTTCCAGAGTAAAAATATGAATCAGTTTTACATGAGGATTTTTGGGTGAATTATGCCATTTGACCAAAAAAAAGCTTGTTATCAGAGACACGTGGGGAAATTGTTTAGGCATGAGATACATGGGAACTGTATTTTTGACTGCCGAATCCAAAAATGTTCTTTCTCTTCCTCTATCATGCACCCGTTTCCCAGAAAATTAAATATTCCGTGAAAAAATCATTTTTTGCACAGAATAAAATTAGCTTCAGTTTTAAAGTGGCGCCTAACAATACTATCTATCTGATATTTTTGGTGAGCTTGATTCAGCACAAATAAAATGGTCTGTGCTATAAAATCAACAGATTCCTTTTCTTGAATGAAGTGCTCTAGTAGCAATCGGATGGTATGCCAGTGTCTGAGACAACATTTTTCCTACTCAGTTTTAGGATTTTTCCTGTTACTCGGCTATATTGTCTCTATTTCTCATTTAAGACTGTGCTGTTTCCCAGTTAGCTGCACGCGCCCCGTTTCACCTTTTCTGCTTCATTTCCAGTATTGTTATGGAATCCTTCAACCCCGCAATGTGCCACTCTTCTTCTATGTCTTACAAAATAGCAAACGTACAACAACATGCATCCCCTCAATACAGGCAGGATTAGATCCTGCTTTAACTTACGTATTTTATTATTTCAGGAGTTTCTTCAACTTCTTCTATTGACTTGATGATGACAGACACACTTGATTCAGCTTTTAACTGCTCTACTGCTAATTTTTTCAAAGATTTTGGTGTAATCAATCCTTCTGCCGGCGACCGGAACGTATTAGCACCCTACAAAATAATACAGATTTTAGTGGAATTCAGTAATTTTTTTAACTATCACTAAAGCTCACTACTTCTTTTTAAACAGTTTCTCGCAGTGGTTTACCATTGCTCATTACCCATGTTAGAAAAATTGGGAGACAAAGCAGTGGATTTTTTGGGGCTGAGGCTTAGACCTTGTACAACTTCATTAAATGCCAAAGTCACGCATTTTCAACCTTCCGTTAAATGCAAATTTTGCGAACTTTAGTGGTTGAGAACATCAATCTGCAAAAACACTTTACAGAAGTTACTATCCCTTCAAAAGACCTTGCCTTGACTATTTGACGACATGGCCTAAGGATTGAATTACTCAAATTCTTGCCACAAAATTAAATCCAAGCCATACGTAAAATAGATTTGTTCTTTCTTAAAACGCTGGATGAGGATGAATCTTAGTTCAATGATGCCCACTTGATCCAAATGGACCTGCTGCAAACTTTTGCTAGAGCAAAAATAAGAGTTGTTTCTATCGGTAAATGTCTCAAAAATCACAATGAGCACATTGGTAAAGTTCAAAATGCACTCCTAACTTCACAATCTGCGTAAGAAATTTGCGTTTTTTTTAGCCTCCTGCTTCAAAAATGATACTACGGCACAGGTGTACATTTCTTTAGAGGTGTCGTTCTATCCAACTCCTGTGCACTAGGATACTACACAATATTAAACATGGCTGATACCAATCCGCCAAAACACATGTGCCTGGACGAGATTCTAACCATTTGTTAACAACCCAGCGTTTTCTTCGCTTTGATAAAGATCTGCTGTGTTTGACCTTGTACTCCCGATTGCGATTTGCGTGCGGAAGCGTCGGCTATGTTGGGTATTGCTATTGCGAAAGGGTTAAATGGAAAGACTCCTCTAAAGAAATGTTCACCTGTGCCGTAGTATCGTTTTTGAAGCAGGGAGCTAAAAAAAACGCAGATTTCTTACGCAGATTGTGAGGTTAGGAGAGCATTTCAAACTTTGCCAGTGCGCTCATCGTGACTTTTGAGACATTTACTGATAGGAAAAAATCTTCTTTTTGTTCCAGCAAAAGTTTGCAACGGGCCCATTAATCTCTACAGCTGAAATCTTGCTTAATTGATCATTTTCAAATTCTCTTTCAGTGCTGCTCTTCATTAGTTTAGAAGGGATGGCATGATTCAGACCTTGTCCAATGGAAAATGTAATGGAAATGTTAAATTCAGTGATTAAGTAAAAAGAAAGTGAGAAAAATGGATGAAAATATGAGAAGTTTAATTGAAATGAGGACAATTTGAATTTTAAGGAGCTGCAGGACAAAAAGCTACAGAAATACTCACTTCATTTAAATGCTGTAGCAACGGACATGAATAATCTAGGTTAGTTTGTGAAAACTCAGATTGTTTTGGTTCAAAGTCAGGCTTCAGTCGTCTTACAGCATCAAGAACTCTTTGTCGCTGATCATGAGTGTATTCGGTTTTTGTGAATAAGTCATCCACAGCTAATCCCTGCAGGAAGAAGGAAAGAAAAAAACAGAGTCACTCAAAGAAGATAACAATGGTGAAACTTCAAAACCTTGTATCTCAGTTTGCGACATTGAAGACTTCCTGTCATATATACTTCTTTGAAAATGTGAAGACTTTATAATGTTAATTCCTAAAAACTTCATTGATTTTTCTTCTCTAAGCAAAGGAAATTCTGTGAAAACTTCAAGGAATGATGTTGATTTGTATGGCTTTAAATCAAATATAATGAGAATATCCCAAACAAGATACTCTGTTTGAATGATTCACCATTGATGAATAATATGCTTATTAAATATAAAGAAATGAGTAAATTAATTATAGGCTCCTTCTCAAAGTATAACCTAACTGTATTCTATTACTCTCCTTTCCAAAACATGGTCAGTTATCTGTTGAAACATCCGGTAAAAATCAAAGTTTGAAACATCCTTAAAATAATTTACTCACATTAATCTATGCTTCTGTCAGACAATTAAGATCCAAGTCCACTTTGATAAAGTCATGGTTTATTCTTGGAGAAATGTGTCAGGTAAATAAATAAAAAATAGCCATTTTGAATTTTTAAAATTAAAAAAAGGTATTACGCTCTTAATTCCAACAACTTTTATGACTTTCACAAAACATACTTCTCACACTCATTTAAACTAGTCTTTTGCCACCATAGAGTAAAGCAGATGTAAAATTATCTGATACACATTTTAGATGATGATTCATAGACACACCTCAAGCTATGACCTATCCAATCATACCTTAAGCTAAAATGTCTATGGTAAAAGTTAGATAAATGCTACAAAAAGGAAATTGCCACTTACTTCTTTTTCCATCCATTTGAATAAATTTTCTATTTCGGAATCTGTTTCTGGAGTGCGAGGCATTCTACCGATGCAGTCAAAACAGGATGCAAACAGTTGTGGACTGGGCAGAATCTCAGTTGCCAAAAAGAGATTAAAAATTTCTTTCACTCTGATAAAATTATGCTAAAAAAAGAGAAAATATTGAAGTTGAGAACCAAAATGACTAAAATTAGAAAATTAGGAACCAAAAATTTGATGTACCAGCTGGAATGAATATAAAATGCCTTGAAAATCTGTCTTGGTGACTAGCGGGTAAGTATTACGTATTACTTTTTATTTAAAGACAAAAGTTCTTCATCCTGAGACAGGAGAAAAATTTGTGGTTTTGGTAGGAAGGAAATCACTGCGAGGACGCAAAGAGTATAGCAGCGCAGGCTGTTGCCATGCAGCCACTTCATTTTCAATCTTCACTGTGAAGATGCGGAGCGCCCAGGCTTTGGCAGTCCAATGACGAACAGGATTTTCATTTTCTTCAATTGGAGTGGTTTGACAATGCTCATTAGTCATTCTTATCCTGTTAAATATTTATTTCCCTTCCTTGCGTAGACAGCAATTTTGTTTTCTTCGTTACTCGCTGAATTTTGCTATCATAACTCTTTCTTCCTCAATTTCTTCCATTTTCCTACCTCATCTAATGCACATAATGATGGGAAAAAAAATTAAGAAAAACCAATTAAGAGACTTATCAATTCTGTGGCCCTATTTTGCGAAACAAGCACCAAAGTCTCATGCAGAGCAGGTGACCAGGGATGTAATGAATCCCCTGCCTGACTCCATATGGCATGCAGCAATGCTGCATGCACCATGAACAAGCAGTACAATATAATCATGAGCCTGTTCCTCCAAAGTTATGGCCAAGAACCCTCCATGAAACTTCTCAAAAACATATTTTCTAGCTACCATTCGAACAGTCCCAGGATTGGGAGACGCAATGGAGCCAGCTGATAATGTTCCCATCACATCATCATTTTAGCTGATAACCGCCCATATCCGTGTACCCAATTATAATAACTCACCTTCAATGCAAAACCATGAGCTAAGGTTGAAAAGATTTTAGGGTCTGTCAATCTCATAAATTTCTTGCTGTCTTTGCCTGCAAGTTTCATACATTTTACATACGAGGACAACGTCTCCAAGGCTCTGTTTAAGTATTGACAACTCATCTGAAAAAAAAATGGAGGAGTAACAAGAGGCTAAGGAAAGCAAAAAGTGAGTAAAAGGTTCTTCAAAAAAGAGGTTGCTCTTCTGAAGCTTGAAATATTTTTTATTTTCAATTGCATCGGATAAGCTGTGTTACAAATTATTGTCTCTTCATTATTTTTTTCTAATTCAGAGATACTTAGAAATAATTTGCAGAATAATGAGCGAACAACTTAAAATTTCTGGTGAGTAGATACAGTTAATAGACATTGATGAAAATTTTGCAAAAATGCATCTCCTGATATAAACTGTGACCTGCTAAATTTAGATGCGATTATGTACTCTCTGTATGTAGAGGAAGCCTTACAAGACTCCATGCGTACAGACTTAGAATAAAACTGAAAAGTTTGCTAAATGTACAGAGAGATTGTCAGTTCCGTCATATTCTATACTTTGGGAATGCTGCGATCTTACTGTAAGTTAAGGATTGATGCATTCTTGAAAATATGTGAAAAATATATATATAAAAAAAAAAATTATTTAATTCTTGCAATGACTTAACCAAATGAGGCACTTTTGAGACCGAGCTATCATTTGGCAAACTAAGGCTTCTGTAATCTTGCAGGGAAAAACTAAAATATTAAACCATTACTATTTCTGAATAGTTATGACATTACTTCAACTCGTCAGAGTGAAAAACATATGTTTAAAGATTTCATTTTATTCATGTTCATAAAAAAACCACTATCTCTACATCTTTTCTCTCTCCAGATGAGGCTAAGCCACCTGACTTGCAGAACTTTAAAAAGCAAATTTCTGTTCATTAAATACGTCTCTGTATTAGTGGCTTTCTTCTTTAATTCACAAAGCAATAATATTTTTGGAAAAAAGTTTGGTTACATCATCCCTAACCTTTTTTAATCTCTAGAGTCCTGCTGGTGGAGAAGTTTGCTATTCATTCTCTAACCCACATTTGAATGAAAATAGGACGTAATTCTGGGATTGAATAATAATTTTATCTCAAGTTTTTTAATTTTTGAAGACAGAATTTTTTTTAAAAAATCTGCAAATTACCAGATCTCAGGACTAAAGACTTAAATATTCAGCAGGGATTTTTAACAGGACTTTTCTCTGAAGAGTTTGAGGTTCTCTCACTTTATTGTTTTTAACATCATACAAGAAGGTCTGAGAACATGCTACGTCTTCAGTGAGAGTCTCCAAAAATTTGATTTTTGATTCCTGCTTCATAGGGCACTAGATTGTTTGGATGAAGATTTTTTAGAGACACTCGAAGAAATATTGCTCCATACTGCTAAAAGAGGTCCATAAAAATGAACAATGCAAGTGATATTTTTTCATTAAAGAAATAAATTACGACCATGAAAATGGTAAATCAACTTACCGACACTTCGATAAAAGAAAGCACATTACGGTTGAAATGTTTTTCTTTCTCTATTCTCCTTAAATTTTCATACTTAGTGATTAAACTACTTAATCCTGTATTTACTTTGGAACTTTCCCTGTAAATAAAAAAACCAATTCTTAGATAGCAAAAAAATCATTTTAAAGGAAACAGGAGGAAAGGTTGATAAATTCCTACCAAAAAACAAAACTGATTTCTTTGTCTTTTGATGTTCTACATGATTAAAAAACAGACTTTAACGAAGAGACAATTTTTAATTCAAACAATACAATAAATAAAATATTTTTTAGAGGTAAAAAGAATCTTGCGCACAAAAATTTAGTAAACAATTGCTTCAGATTCTTGAAATACGCGGACAAATTTTGGACTTCCAGCAATATTTTTTACCCATAATTTTTTGTGCAAGGCTGTCTCCACATGATCCAGAAATTTAGAGGCAGTAATCTGAGTCATACCATCAATAATATCCCCACTACTGTGTATCATGTTAAGGAAACTGCCCATAAACAATGACAGTTCCATTTCAGAGTGGAAGACTTACAACCAATAGCTTTTAAAAGTTCCTTCTTCAACAGCTGATCATAGTTAAGTTTCATCAATGGCCAAATTTCACTTTGAGATGCGCAAACTTTGATTTAGATACCGAAGTCTGATCTAAGTTGCCCTCAGCATTCAGTAAAGAAAAAGAAGGCTTGATGAACCAAAATCCTGAAATACCCAATAATAAAAAAACAAAAAAAACAGGAGACCAATTAAAGCTTAAATTAAAAAAAAGTATAGGGATCATAGATCTCAAAAAGTCTGTTAATATAGAGTGTATAATCTGCAACATAGTGATATTAACTATAATATTAATAAAAAGTTCAGCCCGTTTTTCTGGCCTTTTTCCCCAAGGACTTCTCACTGGAAAAATCCAATGGACAGAGAACTTACTTTGCGGATCCTGAGTCTGAGACGTCCTTTTTCTTTTTGGGGGATTTTTTCTTTTTTGGCGATTTTCCTTTTCCATCTAATGGCTCGTTCAGCTTAAATTCGTCAGTGGCCTCTCCTATTGGTGATAGGTCACTTGGATGGAGACCGCAAAAAGCGTGTTCTGCGGACAAGTTAGAGCAGTTCTTATACTTCAGAGCATCTGATTCGTTAAGTATATATCCTCCAAATTTCATGTCCATATCATCACAGTATTCTGCTCCAGTGAAACTGTTGTTCAAGAACTCCTCTTCTTTTAACGTTTCATTTTCTTCGGCCATAAGTTCCTCATTTTGCGTAAAAATATCAAGTTGACTGGCTTTCATGTTCTTGATTCGTACCTTCGTCATATTACTGTCATTGTTGCTCACTGAAAATAACCAAAAACCAAACATTAGTTACTAAGTTTGTGTTGAAGCTGAATCTGCACCGATAGAAGAAAAAAAATTCAGGTAAGCATTTTGAGCAGCTTCGAGGATGAAAAATGGTGCTGAATACATGAGCGACACCAACACACATCAGTTGAATAGTGAAAAATTGTAAGATGTTCGGTGCCAGCATAATACAAGAGAAGTTATTTTTGGAATGGGCGTTACACAGAGACAAGAAAACACATCTCTGCAACATTTTGAGAAATTAAGGCGGCATAACTATGGAAAAACGTGGTTATATTTATCGGATGATGTGATTCTATTTAAGCTTGACAGCATCGTAGTGAGTTAATGTGTCCACTACTTTGACAAACAATAAAAAATGCAATCCACCCAAAATTAGACGCCATCATTTCTAAATAATGGTTTATTAGTCATGCACCTAGTCAAACAAACAATTGAACAAATTTTTAAATGCATGTATTAATTCAGTGAAAGTTGATCTTGTGGAGAAGCTAAAGAGGGCTGTGATTATGAAGTTCACTCATGGTGTGGATAGAATTTTAAGTATGTTAATATGAAGGAGAGAAAAAAAACTGTGTTAAAAAGAGAGATTGGGATACAAACCTTGAAGTAGCTCCGAATAATTTTTCTTCAATTTGCGAGTTTTCTTAGTTTTATTGACATTATTAAGAATCACAAAATTACTACTTGCAATGGTCGACAATGATCTACGGTCAATAATTTGCACTGTTGGAAGATAGAAAACTTAAATTAACATCAACAACAAAGATATAACTGTAGCAGTCCAGTTAAATAGTAGTTAGAGCAAACGCATCTCACGTTGAGACAAAAGTCAAGTATTGTTTAAGTCACCACTCATCAGTAGTGCCATCTGACAGCATGTATTAACCTGTTGGGTGGTGCTGATTCAGCGATAATCAGAGATTGACATTATTGTCTCAACACACGATACGTCCGCTCTAACGCACAGTTGGACTACAACACAGATGAAAACACCACAGTATGATCCATCCTATTTTAAATGCTGAGTGTTTTTGACTGGATTTTGACAGTTTTAAGGTTGCATTGAATGAATTTTTGACGTATTTTAAATTGTCAAGGGTCAATGAACTTCCAAACTTGCTAATTTAAATCAGTAATCTCAATTAGGTAAGTTTGAAGAACAGTTCAGTCATATCTGCGGCCCGATTATTGAAACTGTGACAGCCCTATCTGAACCATACAATGTATCGCAATTCGATGTCTTATCGGGCTGCCTTAAACTTTCAATAATCCGCCCACTGGACATGACAAAATTGGGACAAAGTGCCATTTTACGTTTTCATCACCTCTCAGTTGATTTTTTTCTGTTGGTATTGATGCTCAAGCGTTCTAGCCAGATTCCACTTTGCTTAAAGCTTCAACTTCATTTCACCAATTCAAACAACACCATTGACAGGATGGAGGATTAAGTAAGAGGAAAGTTAAATATGATGACACAACCAAGTAGCTACCCATTTTCATGCACAGTTTTAGTTTTCAAATGTCCATCTCTCAGACCAAATGAAATTTAATCTGTGTCAAGTGAAAGTTTAATAAAAATTTGGGCAATGCATATCGACGGTGTAAGTCGGCAATCACATAACTCATTTGCGGTGTCTAAAAATCTCCGCCTCTATGTTATTTTTTTAAAGGAGAACAAATTAACATCATTCCTTGAAGTTTTTGCAGAATTTTCTTCGCACAGAGAAGAAAAATCACGGCAGTTTTAAGGAACAGCTGTTGAGTAGTTTTCCGTTTAGAAAATAAAGCATGACAGGAAGTCTGCGGTGTTGCAAACCGAGTTATGTGATTGCCGACTTGCACCGTCGATATGAACCTTATTCATAAGCTTTGCGAAGGACGATGGAACCAATGAATGAGCTCATCAGGAGGGAGGTATAGGTATTCGTTACTCTTCATAAGAAAACGAGATCATTACTTTGGAAAAGGGAGTTTTGATATGGAATTAAATTAAAAACTTTAATCCGAATTACCTGCAGCCAGGAGCTGCGTGTGCCTCTGCTTGCAGAAGAAACATGCTTGATTGGGACTTTGCTTAGGGTAAAAATGAGAAACAGGAAAACTATTGGCCACTTTGCCGCACGTATGGCCCACGAGTCGATGCATGGCGCGACTGAATTACTAGACATCAACTAAAAGAACAGAAAAACACTGAAATATAGAGACTGGACATTTTTAATTGCTTTCCTATCACCGCACGAGTTCGAAAAGAAGGGTGTTTTGATGGAAATTTTGAGGTTATGTCAATGTTATTCATAGAACAGACTTACAAGAAGAGTACAGACACCACTTCAAACTGATGATACTGACCACGACACTAGCGCTGGAAACGGAGGCATCACAACCGCGGGAAATTTAAAGAGTCGGCCCCTTTACCGCGCAAGGGAGGGGGGGGGGTATTATTCCCTCTATTATCAAAGGAAATATGTAGAGAGAAAAAAAGAAGGAGGATAAGGAACTAAATAGAAAGAAAGAGTTAATAGTTTGAAATGAAATTACTATGAATGACGCCAAAAATTCTACAACTTACATTCTATTAGATTTAGCTCTTGATTACGTAGCTAGATTATTTTCCTGAGGGGAGGGGGGGGGGGCGACCTTCTTTATCGTCACATTCCGGCCAAAGTATCACAAAACAAACGTCATGCGACGTTTAAAAATTGCCGCTGCCATTTTATTTTTTTACAGAGAAATTTTTCGAACCTGTCCGAAAATTTTACTAAATTTTCTTTGTGCCGTCGATAAAATTTGGTGAAATTTTCAAACAGATTCAACCAAAAATTTCTCTGAAAAAAAAAAATAAAATCGTGGCGAAAATTATTAAACTTCCCTTTTTTCAGATTTCAGATTTCATATATTAATAAAGAAAATCTATATTATACAGCTATAAGCAAAATCTTGGAAGCACTATTTCTGACGAACTGCCGGACCGAAAAAATTATGAAACCCCGAACTTTTAATGTTGTAAAGTTTTTAAAGCTCATGTTTCATGTTTGTCAGGATTCTACCTGAGTGACTCGAATAAACAATAAAACAATGGAAAAGCTCGTGAACCCTTCACGAACTTTTCCGCTTCGAATGAGGAGCCCTTCACGGTGAAGGGCTCCTCATTCGAAGAGTTGAGGAACGGTGCATCGCTCAGGGTTCAAGGTTCAAGGTCCAAGGTATAAGGTTTAACTCAATTTTTCCTGCATTCTTCCGGCTTCGATTTGTGGCATTGGTCAATGTACTTGCACCTCAAAAAAAATAAAAAATGTTACTTTAAGCTTGAGCAAGCTTGATTCAGCATGACGGGCGTCTTAAAAACGGGTACAAGCTTACAGCATGTTACGGGAACATAATCAAAAATGTTGAAGAAACATGATAGCCGTCATGTTAAATCAACATGACTGTCGTCACGTTGACTTAACATGCTGTCGTGTTGATTTAACATGACAATCATGTTGATTTAACATGACAATCATGTTGATATACGAGTACGTCAAATGCTACAAATTAAAATAAATTACGTTATTTTTATGAAAATTGAATCGCATTTTAATGTAGTTATACTTCCGGTACTACTCTCAACCCAGAATCATCCCATCCGACCTATCAAATTTTTCCGACTTTTTCGGGATTTGAACGCGGGACCTACCTATTACAAGCGGAGTGTTCTACCAACCGAGCCATCCGGGCTTGTGGTTCCAAAGGACGAATTTTAAGTGTTTCCATATCCCACTGAATTACTTTTTCCTTTTTTTGCCGTCTAAGTTGTGTGAAATGCATACCGCATCAGATTGTTAGGTTTTTCCTTTTTTCCATTCACTATTTACGAAAAGGAATTTACATTATGCACCATATAAAAATTAACAATTTATCACGAACTATTTTTTTCTCCTCCAACAACGATGTTCACTTTCTTCAGTGTTTACGATTGTCATTTTTATTCTTATTTTATATCATGATAATAATTAATAATTAATAATATAAATAAATCAAACATTGAAAATAAAAAATATAATCAAATAATTAGAAACGTATGATTCTAAGAGCTTTAACCACACGAGCGAAAATGTTTTTGAACGAAGAATAATAAACTATCATCAACTTAAAAGTAATTCTTTTTGTTTCATGTGTAAGTATTATTACCATATTACCATTTATTATTGTCATGGTGAGCGTTAATACCGTTATTCGAGTCGATTTATTTTGTTTCCGAAAGTGTCTCAATTGTGTTTTTACCTTTATCAATTGGGTATCCAGAAATTTTTTTAAGTAAATACTTTGGGACGTATTTCTTAAGAGACTTTTTCAGAATGTACCAACGAATGGTTTGAAAAGAGTAATAGTACCAGTTCTCTGAATAAAAAGTAGGTACGCTATTTTTAATTTGAACGTTACTCGCTGTGAGTAGACAATCTTGTCTAAGTGTCAAGACTATCGAGTCAGGTGGCTTAGATGTCTAGCTTATGAAACGAAATCATGAATGGAGGGAGGGGGAGGGAGGGGGAGGGAGATGAGGAGGAGGGAGATGAGGAGGAGGAGAGGAGGAGAACACGCCATCCCCCTTTTCAGTACGTAGATGATGTTTCAAGAGCACCACGGTACTCCTGAAACAATATGAAAGCAAATGGTAACATAACACTGCATATGCTAATTCAACAAAATGTTAATGTTCTTTCAACCAAAGGAATGGTAAAACAACATGTGTAATGCAGTTTCAGTCTGACATAATGCTAAATTTACATGAATTTGGTTGAATTAACATGCGTAATGTTACTCGAATATTACCGTCATGTTGATTCAACATGACAGGTAGAAGCATTCTCGGTCATGTTGATTCAACATGACGGCAAATGTAGAATTAAGTCAAACCATGTTGGGTTACGGGGAGTGCAGCCTATATCAACATAATTTCTGTGATGTCATTTCAACATGGCGGTTAATGCTACTTCGACATTTCCTTTTTTTTGAGTGTGATTACTGAATTTCTATTATAATTTACAGCAGATAAACAGCAGATACAAAGTGAGAAGGCAGGCGCTGCGTCGCGTCGGGACGGACCAAATATTATTAACTCTTAACGGTCGAAATCCGATTTTTTTTTTTTTTTTTTTTTTTTTTTTTTTTTTTTTTTTAATTAAGTATTTAAAAATAACATAATAAATGGAAATTTCTCCAGTAAGCGGACTGTGAAATTATGTCCATCCAGCTATTCCTCATCATTTACAAATCTGAGTGTTACGTCAAAAATTTTGAAATCGATGCAGCTCGAACACAAAATGGTGTATTAAAATGGAAGAACATTTTTGCCTTTACATCCGGGGGGGGGGGGGGGGGGTTAGGCCGCGTAGCGGTCAGGGGGCAGGGGCCCCCTAGTACATACCTAATACAGTAATTGAGTTAAAGCCAAAGCCACTACAAAAATACTTGCCAAGAGGTTTAACCTCGTGCGGCAAAAGTAGTAAACCATAAACATTTTATATCAAGAATAAAAGAAATCATACCAGACGATTGGCACCACTGCCTACTTAGCTCAGTCTTATATGTAATTAATTTAACTTGGTGACAATATAGGTAGAGTGAAAAACAAAAAAGAAGAAGAAAAAAAAGAAAAAACTAAAATTTAAGACCCTAATTACTGCTATTTCAGAAATGGAGGTATGGCGCTTGTGATACTTTGGCCAGCAAGCCCTGACTTAGGGTAGGGCTAGCCCATAGAGAAAAAAAAGGGGACTAGCCGTGCGGCCGCACAGGGCGCCGAAAGCGCTCGCGCTCTATACCCCCCCCCCCCCCCCCATTCCCATCCCTCATTTTTTTTAATGATAAAAAATATTTGCTTTATTGTTGATTTGTTACGATCAAAATGCATCTTCATAAAAGGCACCTTTCGGCGCACCTCCCTCTTCTGTCAGTGCCGTGGGCGCTTTTTTTATTTTCTTTATTTTGTGAAATCAATGAAATATTTTGCTGGACAAAGTAGAACAAGAGCATTATATACAACGGTCCAAGCGAAGGAAACTAACTATGGTCTATTATGGTAATCACAGGGAAATGTAGTCACGATGTTCCGTTTTTGCAAGTGTGCTCTCGAAGACTTATTTTTTAAAACTAAGTAATCAAATTTTGTGCAAAAATATTAGCTAGAACCAGTGCCATACACAAGTAGAGGGAAATGCCGATCTTAAAAACACCTGAGATGTCGAAATGTAACCTAACCTAAGTTCAGCGTTGCCGTGTGACCTAACCTAAGTACAGCGTTGCCGTGTGACCTAACCCAAGTACAGCGTTGCCGTGTGACCTAACCTAACCTAACCTAACCTAACCAAACCTAACCTAACCTAACCTAAGTCCATTTCAGTCGCGGGTTGCGTGCCTCGCCGACGCAAGGTGCAGATATGCGGGTTGCATACCTTACGGACGGGAGGCGTCCTATGTTGGTCGCGCACCTCGCCGACGATCAGCGATAATTTGTGATGTGCATTCCTCACGAACCCATGAAATGCGGGTTGCATACCTTACGGACTGGAGGCGTTCTCATGTTGGTCGCGCACCTCGCCGGTGGTCAGGGATAATTTGTGAATCGCATTCCTTACGATCCTCCTGAAATGCGGGTTGCATACCTTACGGGAGTAAGGCGTTAACATGCGGGTTGCATACCTTACGGAAGTAAGGCGCTAATACGCGGGTTGCATACCTTACGAGAGTACGGCGTTTACCTAGCCTAACCTCTACACCCCCCTCAAATGGATGACGTCATCCCACCCGCACTTTGATGTTCCCGCGCCGATTCAGGTGATCCTCTGTCAACTCCTCCTCCGGCCGCCGTTCAGGGTGCGACCAAGTTTAAACCGGCGTGGCCCGCTTCGCGATTTATCGATTGATCTGTCATTTAAACCTATGAAAAAAGATCGATTATCAGGGTGCTCGCAGCGAACACCTTAATAATCGATTCTTTACCATAGCTTCAAATGGCGAGATATCGACAATCGATCATTCACGCCACGCCACCGGTTTAAACCTGCATCAAAGGCGCAGAGCCGCGCTCGGATCGAACGCTGTCCGAACGAGTCTGAGCCTGCCGGGACAAGTCTGAACCGGTTCGGGTCTCTTTTCCTTCGAGCGACCGGGAACAAGTTCCGAACCTGCCCGACGTTGCCACCTCGTGACTCCTTCATCTCTGCGACGTTGCCGCTCCGTTCAGCCCCCCGGGTGTAATTTCACGGTTTTCCTAAATAAATAAAAATGAAGAAAATAAGAAATGAATAAAAAATAAATACAAATAATAAACAAGCAGAAAAATCCAACATGAATATGTTGGAAAAGCGTGCCGAATATAAATGTTGGACACAAACCTACTATTTTCACGTTTTGTCATTTGCATCAATTGGTACTTTTTGCTAAATTTGGGAGAAAATATTGATTCATGAACGTTGAATGTAAATTGATTTTAAAGATTCCGTCCAATTATCTTGATTTTAAGCTGATATGCGGCATTTCGCACGACCGTGATTTGGGCGAACTGCCGTGCATCGAAATCGCGTTGAGTTAATCTCTTTGGATTTCGAACTGTAACTTCTCTCCTATTCGGCCGATTTTTACAAATGAGGTCTCTTTTTATTTGTACTTTAACGGAAAGTAAGGAAAAACTCGCTAAATAGACGGAAAACAATTTTTGTGAAAATTTGGTGGATCCTGGCGTCACGGTGAATGGTTAATCGGGCGTGGAAGATAATAGGTTCGACGAGGCGACCCTCTCCTCGCCGTCTTTTATTGCCTTGCTCGAAACCTGACACCCAAAGCTATATCGGGAGATAACTGCAGTGGTTTGAGTGGATTTCTGCAGGGGCCACGGTTAGTACATGGTATAAAGAGTCACGAGGCTCATCACAGATTGCACTTGCAGTGCAAGACGCTCATTGGCTAAACAGTTTTGGCGGGAAAGAAGGTTCTAGAGTTGAGTCCTCCGAGCGTAAGAAAGCTTCTATGAGGTTTTTGTCAAATGAAATAATACGGTTTTGACAGGAAAATGTTCTCAAGGGTTCCCAATTAGCAGTTCATTCGGTTTTTTGGTAAGAGACCATCAAGGCTTGACAGTATAATGGTTCGAAGACAAGAAAACGGGTCCGAGGAAAAAAATATTTGGACGGCCCGTTGAATAGCATTGGTTGATCGGTGTGCTGTACCATGGTACATCCGAGTGATTTCAAAAAGCGAGCCCTACTGGCACGCTTGATAGATAAAATGAAAAAAAAGAGAAAATAAACTTTTGTGTCTTAATGGACGAGACGCCGTTAAAATTCATGAATAAAATTTCAAAAACTTAAAGATAGACTCGCCCGTCTTAAGAATCGAACCCGGACCGTTCTGATAAGAACTCGATTAGAAATCCGGGCTTCTACCGACCGAGCAAGTCTATCTTCGGAAACGTAACGGTGAAAATACTCCTACAAATAATTTCCTACCCACCGGTGTTGGAGCTTTAGACACCACCCCTAACCTTATATCGACCCAGTTGAACAGATAAATAAACGTAAAAACAAAGTGTTCCGTTTGCAATTTTTATTTCTAAAACAAAAAAGATTACATGGATTTAGCTAAAAGTAAATAATAAACATTTTAAATTCTTGAAAATTATAAACTTACATTCGTTAACGTATTGAAGTCGTGAAATTATAAACTTACATTCATTAACTTATTAAAGTCTCGAAAATTATAAATTTACATTCATTAACGTATTAAAATGATAGGTACAATTGAAGATGTTATAGGTTACACGAATCCAAATAATAGTCTTTACATCAGATCTGGGAGGGATGAGAGTGACAGAGAGAGCGGTGGAGTGGAACAGCATCGTCCTACAGTAGAGTCCCTTTATACCCAGAGTTACGACAACTCACTTTTGGTTGGGCCAGGATTGGGCTGAAAGTGGCCTAAAAAAAAATCCAATTCTGATTGGTTCTCGCTCATGGAGGCCGAAACTAGTGCACCAAGATGGCGGTACCTCGTATGTGAACAAGAATAATGAAAATATTACCTAATTGTGGTTTATCAAGAGTAAATTGTTATTGCCATCGGTCCAAAATGAAAATAGATTAAGAAATTATTCACAAACCAATCTCATTTTCTTTTTAATTGATCAATTTGTTGATGTTGTTGTTTCTGTGTGACAGACATCGCAGGATTCCTGATCCTTATCCCCCAATATCGTTCGTTTGAGTGCACTAGTTTCGGCCTCCATGGCCAGCCAAGGTCGGCTGCCAGTCAGCTGATAATCGAGTTGTCGTTACTCTGGGTATAAAGGGACTCTATCCTACAGGAGGCTCGCGGTATAATTGTTCAGCAGCCGGTCAAATTTTACACGAATCGGGAAACCCAAGTTTAAAACCACTGAAACCAGGTTTAAAACCAATGAAACCAGGTTTTAAACCACAAAACACATTTAGGAACCACCATATTTTAGTTTAAAAACCCCAAAAACTGAGTCTAAAACCGATATAACCACATTCCAAACCGGAGAATCTCTGTTCAGAACCAGGAAACTCGAGGTTAAAACCATTAAACACAATTGTCATCTCCGGAACCTTGTTAAAAACCAAACCGGGAAACCCAAGTTTAAAACCACTGAAACCAAGTTTAAAACCACTGAAACCAGGTTTAAAACCAATGAAACCAGGTTTTAAACCACAAAACACATTTAGGAACCACCATATTTCAGTTTAAAACCCCAAAAACTGAGTCTAAAACCGATATAACCACATTCCAAACCGGAGAATCTCTGTTCAGAACCAGGAAACTCGAGGTTAAAACCATTAAACACAATTGTCATCTCCGGAACCTTGTTAAAAACCAAACCGGGAAACCCAAGTTTAAAACCACTGAAACCAAGTTTAAAACCACTGAAACCAGGTTTAAAACCAATGAAACCAGGTTTTAAACCACAAAACACATTTAGGAACCACCATATTTCAGTTTAAAACCCCAAAAACTGAGTCTAAAACCGATATAACCACATTCCAAACCGGAGAATCTCTGTTCAGAACCAGGAAACTCGAGGTTAAAACCCTTAAACACAATTGTCATCTCCGGAACCTTGTTAAAAACCAGAATAACCACATTGAAAATAACCAAATTTGAAACCGAAGGAACCCTGTTTCAAACCAGGAAAACCACATTGAAAACCGGGAAACCCAAGTTTAAAACCACTGAAACCAAGTTTAAAACCACTGAAACCAGGTTTAAAACCAATGAAACCAGGTTTTAAACCACAAAACACATTTAGGAACCACCATATTTCAGTTTAAAACCCCAAAAACTGAGTCTAAAACCGATATAACCACATTCCAAACCGGAGAATCTCTGTTCAGAACCAGGAAACTCGAGGGTAAAACCCTTAAACACAATTGTCATCTCCGGAACCTTGTTAAAAACCAGAATAACCACATTGAAAATAACCAAATTTGAAACCGAAGGAACCCTGTTTCAAACCAGGAAAACCACATTGAAAACCGGGAAACCCAAGTTTAAAACCACTGAAACCAAGTTTAAAACCACTGAAACCAGGTTTAAAACCAATGAAACCAGGTTTTAAACCACAAAACACATTTAGGAACCACCATATTTCAGTTTAAAACCCCAAAAACTGAGTTCGTTTTGAACAAAGTTCTACCGGTTATAATTGTGGTTTTTCTGGTTTGAATCAGGGTTCCTTCGGTTTCAAATGTGGTTATTTTGCCTCCTTGACCCGGTTTTTGGAGATTAAACTGGATTAAAGTGGTTCCAAAGGGGGTATTCTCGGTTCTGAACTGGAGTTTGTCGGTTTTCCATGTGGTTATTCTGGTTTTTAACAAGGTTCCGGAGATGACAATTGTGTTTAAGGGTTTTACCCTCGAGTTTCCTGGTTCTGAACAGAGATTCTCCGGTTTGGAATGTGGTTATATCGGTTTTAGACTCAGTTTTTGGGGTTTTAAACTGAAATATGGTGGTTCCTAAATGTGTTTTGTGGTTTAAAACCTGGTTTCATTGGTTTTAAACCTGGTTTCAGTGGTTTTAAACTTGGTTTCAGTGGTTTTAAACTTGGGTTTCCCGGTTTGGTTTTTAACAAGGTTCCGGAGATGACAATTGTGTTTAATGGTTTTAACCTCGAGTTTCCTGGTTCTGAACAGAGATTCTCCGGTTTGGAATGTGGTTATATCGGTTTTAGACTCAGTTTTTGGGGTTTTAAACTGAAATATGGTGGTTCCTAAATGTGTTTTGTGGTTTAAAACCTGGTTTCATTGGTTTTAAACCTGGTTTCAGTGGTTTTAAACTTGGTTTCAGTGGTTTTAAACTTGGGTTTCCCGGTTTGGTTTTTAACAAGGTTCCGGAGATGACAATTGTGTTTAATGGTTTTAACCTCGAGTTTCCTGGTTCTGAACAGAGATTCTCCGGTTTGGAATGTGGTTATATCGGTTTTAGACTCAGTTTTTGGGGTTTTAAACTAAAATATGGTGGTTCCTAAATGTGTTTTGTGGTTTAAAACCTGGTTTCATTGGTTTTAAACCTGGTTTCAGTGGTTTTAAACTTGGGTTTCCCGATTCGTGTAAAATTTGACCGGCTGCTGAACAATTATACCGCGAGCCTCCTGTAGGATAGAGTCCCTTTATACCCAGAGTAACGACAACTCGATTATCAGCTGACTGGCAGCCGACCTTGGCTGGCCATGGAGGCCGAAACTAGTGCACTCAAACGAACGATATTGGGGGGATAAGGATCAGGAATCCTGCGATGTCTGTCACACAGAAACAACAACATCAACAAATTGATCAATTAAAAAGAAAATGAGATTGGTTTGTGAATAATTTCTTAATCTATTTTCATTTTGGACCGATGGCAATAACAATTTACTCTTGATAAACCACAATTAGGTAATATTTTCATTATTCTTGTTCACATACGAGGTACCGCCATCTTGGTGCACTAGTTTCGGCCTCCATGAGCGAGAACCAATCAGAATTGGATTTTTTTTTAGGCCACTTTCAGCCCAATCCTGGCCCAACCAAAAGTGAGTTGTCGTAACTCTGGGTATAAAGGGACTCTACTGTAGGACGATGCTGTTCCACTCCACCGCTCTCTCTGTCACTCTCATCCCTCCCAGATCTGATGTAAAGACTATTATTTGGATTCGTGTAACCTATAACATCTTCAATTGTACCTATCATTTTAATACGTTAATGAATGTAAATTTATAATTTTCGAGACTTTAATAAGTTAATGAATGTAAGTTTATAATTTCACGACTTCAATACGTTAACGAATGTAAGTTTATAATTTTCAAGAATTTAAAATGTTTATTATTTACTTTTAGCTAAATCCATGTAATCTTTTTTGTTTTAGAAATAAAAATTGCAAACGGAACACTTTGTTTTTACGTTTATTTATCTGTTCAACTGGGTCGATATAAGGTTAGGGGTGGTGTCTAAAGCTCCAACACCGGTGGGTAGGAAATTATTTGTAGGAGTATTTTCACCGTTACGTTTCCGAAGATAGACTTGCTCGGTCGGTAGAAGCCCGGATTTCTAATCGAGTTCTTATCAGAACGGTCCGGGTTCGATTCTTAAGACGGGCGAGTCTATCTTTAAGTTTTTGAAATTTTATTCATGAATTTTAACGGCGTCTCGTCCATTAAGACACAAAAGTTTATTTTCTCTTTTTTTTCATTTTATCTATCAAGCGTGCCAGTAGGGCTCGCTTTTTGAAATCACTCGGATGTACCATGGTACAGCACACCGATCAACCAATGCTATTCAACGGGCCGTCCAAATATTTTTTTCCTCGGACCCGTTTTCTTGTCTTCGAACCATTATACTGTCAAGCCTTGATGGTCTCTTACCAAAAAACCGAATGAACTGCTAATTGGGAACCCTTGAGAACATTTTCCTGTCAAAACCGTATTATTTCATTTGACAAAAACCTCATAGAAGCTTTCTTACGCTCGGAGGACTCAACTCTAGAACCTTCTTTCCCGCCAAAACTGTTTAGCCAATGAGCGTCTTGCACTGCAAGTGCAATCTGTGATGAGCCTCGTGACTCTTTATACCATGTACTAACCGTGGCCCCTGCAGAAATCCACTCAAACCACTGCAGTTATCTCCCGATATAGCTTTGGGTGTCAGGTTTCGAGCAAGGCAATAAAAGACGGCGAGGAGAGGGTCGCCTCGTCGAACCTATTATCTTCCACGCCCGATTAACCATTCACCGTGACGCCAGGATCCACCAAATTTTCACAAAAATTGTTTTCCGTCTATTTAGCGAGTTTTTCCTTACTTTCCGTTAAAGTACAAATAAAAAGAGACCTCATTTGTAAAAATCGGCCGAATAGGAGAGAAGTTACAGTTCGAAATCCAAAGAGATTAACTCAACGCGATTTCGATGCACGGCAGTTCGCCCAAATCACGGTCGTGCGAAATGCCGCATATCAGCTTAAAATCAAGATAATTGGACGGAATCTTTAAAATCAATTTACATTCAACGTTCATGAATCAATATTTTCTCCCAAATTTAGCAAAAAGTACCAATTGATGCAAATGACAAAACGTGAAAATAGTAGGTTTGTGTCCAACATTTATATTCGGCACGCTTTTCCAACATATTCATGTTGGATTTTTCTGCTTGTTTATTATTTGTATTTATTTTTTATTCATTTCTTATTTTCTTCATTTTTATTTATTTAGGAAAACCGTGAAATTACACCCGGGGGGCTGAACGGAGCGGCAACGTCGCAGAGATGAAGGAGTCACGAGGTGGCAACGTCGGGCAGGTTCGGAACTTGTTCCCGGTCGCTCGAAGGAAAAGAGACCCGAACCGGTTCAGACTTGTCCCGGCAGGCTCAGACTCGTTCGGACAGCGTTCGATCCGAGCGCGGCTCTGCGCCTTTGATGCAGGTTTAAACCGGTGGCGTGGCGTGAATGATCGATTGTCGATATCTCGCCATTTGAAGCTATGGTAAAGAATCGATTATTAAGGTGTTCGCTGCGAGCACCCTGATAATCGATCTTTTTTCATAGGTTTAAATGACAGATCAATCGATAAATCGCGAAGCGGGCCACGCCGGTTTAAACTTGGTCGCACCCTGAACGGCGGCCGGAGGAGGAGTTGACAGAGGATCACCTGAATCGGCGCGGGAACATCAAAGTGCGGGTGGGATGACGTCATCCATTTGAGGGGGGTGTAGAGGTTAGGCTAGGTAAACGCCGTACTCTCGTAAGGTATGCAACCCGCGTATTAGCGCCTTACTTCCGTAAGGTATGCAACCCGCATGTTAACGCCTTACTCCCGTAAGGTATGCAACCCGCATTTCAGGAGGATCGTAAGGAATGCGATTCACAAATTATCCCTGACCACCGGCGAGGTGCGCGACCAACATGAGAACGCCTCCAGTCCGTAAGGTATGCAACCCGCATTTCATGGGTTCGTGAGGAATGCACATCACAAATTATCGCTGATCGTCGGCGAGGTGCGCGACCAACATAGGACGCCTCCCGTCCGTAAGGTATGCAACCCGCATATCTGCACCTTGCGTCGGCGAGGCACGCAACCCGCGAACTGAAATGGACTTAGGTTAGGTTATGGTTAGGTTTGGTATAGGTTAGGTTAGGTTAGGTTAGGTCACACGGCAACGCTGTTACTTGGGTTAGGTCACACGGCAACGCTGTACTTAGGTTAGGTCACACGGCAACGCTAGAACTTAGGTTAGGTTACATTTCGAAATCTCAGGTGTTTTAAGATCGGCATTTTCCCCTCTACTTACACAATTTGAAACTTACATTTATGCGATTTCCACGGAACTACATTTTCACTTTTGCACACGCCCTTGTTCCAAAGAACTCCTCAATTAATTACACAGATTAATTATCGTGCCTCCAGTCTTTGCCCAGAAAGTAAGCACAGTAAATTCGGCAACGGGGACAGGCGGACCTCTTCCATCTTCCCTCTCCCTCCTCAACCAAACTCTCTTCTTTCGAGTGAACACAGAGCAGTAAAAGCGGTAAAATCTAAATTGCTTATCAGTCTTTCTTGCTGAGACAATGCAATGAATTGGAGGGAGAGGGAGAATCTGTCAAAAGTCAAATCAGAAGAATTACGCGCCAATACCAAAGAGGAGGGAGGGGAGGGTCCTCTATCTGCCTCCAAGCTACCGACCACCTGAGGCTGTGGCCTTCCGCGCGCCACCCCCCACCACCATTGTCCATGCAGTTTTCAGAGCGTCCGGTCTCCTCCAGGTTACAACGTGTTACGCACTTACGCGGCGTGTCGGTTCAGTTCTCAATCAAGTCACCCTTTCCCGGATAGTTTATAAGTGCTGTCAAAACTCATTTGTCTGTTTGAACATTCAATCCGATTCTATTTCGCAGCAGTAGTTCGATTTCTAATAGTTTCTTTGAAGTTTTGCGTAGACTTCAGACGGTTTCGAACTTGACAAGAAGCATTTTCGGTGAATACGGCGCGACGCGAACGCATCTATCCATCTTCTCTCGTCGGTTGAAGTTATTCGTTTTCGCGTTTGAGTGAGCTTTTCCGTGTTATGAAGCACGAGGATTTTCGTGAATCGTGAATCGAATTTTCGGTAGTTCGTGCGTATTGTTACTCAAGGAACTTTCACATCGTTCAAGTCGGCGTGAGCAGAGATTTTGTTCAATCGGGTAGCTCCTGGTCAGGTCTGAAAATCTGAATTTACTTTTTCCTGATTTCAATTCTGTCCAACTATGATGCGTCCTTCCATATTAATTGTCACTGTTCACTGTTATCTTGTAATTTGATTATTATTTCCTGAGTTCTTTTTACCAAAATTGTCTTGTGTTGCCTACATTAGGCAGTCTTTTCAAACTGGAAAACATGAGTTTGGCCTTGCTTACTGGCTTTTTGAGGAAAGACGCCATATTGAACATACGAGAATTTTTAACTAGAAATGTAAGTAAATCTAGGAAAAATCATGAATGATTTTCTCAAAGTTTTCAGGCACGGAGATTAAATTACGAGTAACGTTCTTTGAAGAATTCAGTGTATCAAGTTCATATATCTACAGTCCAGAAATTTCGTACATTAATATTATCGGGACAAATTTTTCAACAGAATGTTCATTTGGCGTTTTCCCTCCCCTCTCAGCACGGCAGTGTGTGCCGTAGTTTTTCGGATTTTTTTTTCGTTTCTATTTTCTTTTTTCTTTCAAACTTTACTTATTCCTATTCATCTGTCCTGCCTTACCCACTCATACAAAAATGTGCCCCAGGCTGATCCATTGATTTGCCTTGTTTAGGTTTCAGGGGTATCATCCAAAATGATGGGATATTCGGGTTTTATTGTGAGTGTAAACTGTGATGTCTGGATTTTCCCTATTTTTTCATCTGGTAATTTCATGACAGGTGCCCCATATTTATTTGGTATTCCAGCTAGGAGGCCCCCCCCCCCCCCCTCACAAATGAAAGTGCAAATTTATTGGTAATTTTAAGCTTTTACTAAGAATCTTTTAAGGGCTCTCATGGATTTCTTGTTGAGAATTTTTTTCAAGTGCATAATTTTTAGACCATTCTGGCCCAAGTCAAATTTATTATTTAAACCGGACTGCATCTTGCAATTAGGACCTACAATTTATGGCTCACGTGAGGAACAACGTAAGTACCATTCGTTTCTACATGTACCTACGTATACGTGTTTATTACGGCTGAGCTAAAAATTGTAGCTCCTATAATTGCAAAATAAAGTCCAACGGATCCAACCAGAACAATTTTGAGGTGAAACCGTCTGTCCACAAAAATGAGGGCAGATATATTTAGTGTTAGAATGAACTTGTCCCATAATTTGGACGTAAAATTTTGATTTTGATTAATTATTTTGATTCACAACCTAAGTATCTTCGAATAATTAGGTGTGCTGGAAAGTATATCTCTTCTACTGAAGTAACTTGTAGCTATGGAATTGCAAATTTAATGTAAAAGTCTCTGCACCATACAGGCTACCCCCCCCCCCCCCCACACACACACACATTGCATTTTTAGCTCTGTCAAAAATTCAGAGCTCCATTTACTGCCTCTTTCATCGAGAATTTGTTTAAAAAATTGATAGGTACCTAGGAGAGGAGAGTGGAATGAACGTTCAATTGAAACTCGATTATTTTTGTCTCTATCATTGGTCTAAGATTGGTCTGCTAAGTTTTATTTCTGCTTTCTCGTGCCTGTGTCGGGTAAAATTGACGAAAAGCTGAAGGCACCTCTTGGGTTTTTGACAGAGGCGGCGACAGGGCGGGCGAGATACCCCACCGGATGTCTGGTCGTCTGTCTGCTAGTCCGGCAGGTAGATAAGGAACATTTCGATCGAGGTCCGAGCGATTTCAGCTCATTTCATTCTGTTTCTCTCACTCTGTTCTTGCGACAGTTCAGTTTTCTCTGTGGTGGTCTGCCGAATCACTTCCTCCACGTCAATCAATCTCGTAGGCACTCCCCCTCCCCCTTTTCACTCCAAATGATTTCTCGAAGAGCGTTCTAGAAAATTCTCACTTCTCTTGTTTAGGAGCGGTATCCTTTCTTCGTTCCCCGCCACCCAAAATTCTCGACGCTTTGTATCAGACCCATGAGAGATAGAGAGAGTTGAAAGGGGAGAGAAGTGAAGTGACGAAAACCCTCTCTTCGAATGTGCAAAGTGAGGTTCCCGCCAGATTCGAATGATAGGGTGAGGTGGTAAGCGGCATCGAAATATTGCGATTGATTTGACTACGTGGACATGAGCGAGATAGCGAAGAAATCCAAATTGGCGGCGACAGAGCTGGCGAGACACCCCACCATATGTCTGGTTGTCCGACGGGCTCAAAGGTAGATAAGGAACTCTTTTTCTCGGGATTCGCTCGAGGCCCGAGCGATTTCAGCTCATTTCGTTCTGATTCTCTCGCATCCGTTCTTTCGACGCTTCGGTTTTGTCGTTTGCTTGTCTGCTGAATCTTTTCCCTCGCGTAAATGCAACTCGTCGGTTCTCCCTCACCCCTTCCTCTCCTAATATTTCCTCGAAATGCGTCGAGAAACTTCTGACCGCTCTCGTTGAGGAACGTTCTTTTTTCACTCCCCGCCACCCATCCCTCCTTCCATTCCCGTTGTTATGTATGAAATTCATGATCTTCCTACGATCAGTGCAAGTCTCTCCCCCCTCCCCCCTCGCCTCTCCGGATGATAGATTGTCGGTTTTAGCCGCACGAAAACAGCTCATGGTTATGAGTCCAGTTGTCAAGTATTTTTGGAACCAGTGTATTGAGGAAATAAAGAACTAACTGAATTGAGTTGAATTGGCTTCGAGTCTAGCTCCAGCTATATATTTTAAAAAAAGTTCTACCTACCATGAGAGTATCTTTGGTTTATATGCGAGTTTTCGAGGTGTCAAGAGAGAGCATTTCTTTGCCGTACGCGGCAGCATCTACTATCTGTTTAGTCTTTCGGAATTTCGAGGCTGGCTTAACGTCATGTATTTTTTATGAGGGGGGGGGGGGAGGTTTTTCGGTTAAATATCTGTGATACTTTTCGCTGATGGAGTCGAGAAATGGCATATCTATCGTGCGGAGTCACGACTCTCCATAGATTTTTATTCGATGAAATTGCAACGTTGTCCCTCGACACTGTGTTGATGCTTAACGATGTTCATGCTGTTGCTTACAATTGCAATTGTTAGATGCCTCAATTGGGATTCCAGGGATGCCAAATCTTCCAAGATTTCACGTTTTCTCGAGCCCGCCCGCCGCCTTTCTACAAATTTCCCTCCAATTTCGAAAGAGAGAGCCTTTTCCTTCTTGTTTTCTTTGATTTTTATCTTTGGGCTCTTAAAAATTGTCTTCCCGTCCACCTATCAGGAGCGTTTCTACATTTTCTTGCACCCTTGCAGATTCAGATGAAGTCAGGTATCTTCAGTTCACAAAATCTTCAATGGATTGTTGGGATGTAGGTAGGCCGTTTTCCACGCACCTTTTTTGTTTTCATCCTGATCCTCTGCTTCCCGCTCCCTTCCCACTGTGCTCTTTTTCTCAAATCCTTGTTTGCCACCTCAACCGCTACGCTCCTAATGTTCGGTTGGTCTCTTTAGGTCCCTTTGCATGTGTAGCCTCCCTCTAATCAATATTTGTTTCCTTTTTTCCTTTTTCTTATTTTTTCTCGTTTTCTTCCTTTTCTCTTATTTGCTTTCTCTTCCTTTTTTCTTATTTTTGTCTTCCACTTGCTTTTTCTCATTTTTGTCTTTTTTTTCTTTTTTCTTATTTTTCTTTCTTTTTTTATTTGTATCTTTGTCTTCCTTTTCTTCCTTTTCTTCCTTTTCTCTCCTTTTCTTCTTTTCTCTCCTTTTCTTCTTTTCTCTCCTTTACTTCTTTTTTCTCCTTTTCTTCTCTTTTCTCCTCTTCTTCTCTTTTCTCCTTTTCTTCTCTTTTCTCCTCTTCTTCTCTTTTCTCCTCTTCTTCTCTTTTCTCCTCTTCTTCTCTTTTCTCCTCTTCTTCTCTTTTCTCCTGTTCTTCTCTTTTCTCCTCTTCTTCTCTTTTCTCCTCTTCTTCTCTTTTCTCCTCTTCTTCTCTTTTCTCCTCTTCTTCTCTTTTCTCCTCTTCTTCTCTTTTCTCCTCTTCTTCTCTTTTCTCCTCTTCTTCTCTTTTCTCCTCTTCTTCTCTTTTCTCCTTTTCTCCTTCTCTTCTCCTTTTCCACTTTTTTCTCCTTTTCTTCTTTTTTCTCTTTTTCTCTTTTTCTACTTTTTCTTTTGCATGTAGGTGGTGGTGTTGCCTGTTGGTGGTGGTGTTGCATGTTGTACGTTGGTGGTGGTGTTGCGTGTTGCATGTTGCATGGTGCATGTTGCATGTTAGTGCTGGGGCGTTGGGGGGAACCGAGCCGAAGGTGTGTCTCCACGGTTCATCCGACTATCGGGTGGATGGTCCGCCAAGCAGTCCGCCGGGCGCTCCGTCCCCGACAGAGCGCCCGGGGGGGTGTTTGACGTACCCTCCATCCGGCGGTCGGACGAACTGTGTAGACAAACTTTCGACTCGAAGGCCCTCGTTACTAAGACAAACAGCGAGCAGATCCCTGTCCAAGTTGAGATCATCAACGCTCATCGATGAGCATTGATGGGCCCCACTTGGACGGGGATCCGTTGGCGATTTTGTCCCTGTAACGAGGGCCTCGGGTGGCCATGCGCGTGGTGGTGGTGGTGTGGTGCAAAAGCCCGGGGGTTTCGGGGTGCACCGTCCACCGGGGCTCAGCGCCAGCAGGTCTGGGCGAGTCTGCCGATGGGATCCTCGCCGGAGCTGCACGAGCGGCGGTCGTCGTTGGACGCCTCGGCCGGGAGAGGCAAGTCGCGATGAAAGCAACTCGGGTTCCCGGGAACCCGGGTTCAGCGGAACCATTTCGAGGCCTTATAAGATTCACCTCAAGGCCTTATACGATTCTCCTTAAGGGGAGTCGGTAAATTGCGCCGATTCCCTACAACGATTATTGTAAACAGGGGCGTAGCTAGGAAATTTCTCTGGGGGGGGGGCATAGGACCACCTCTCGTGGTGAAGAGAGCGGGGGGGGGTGAGGAATGGAGGAGCCCGTTTTTCTGGGGGGGGGGGGGGCAGGCCCCCAGGACCCCCCTAGCTACGCCCATGATTGTAAATTGCGCCGATCCCGAAAAATTGGAAAAAGAAAATTGCGCCGATAACGTCTAAGATAGTTCCTAGTGGATTTTAAACATATTGATGAATAAAAGTAGTCACCGAATTTGCTGTGGAAAGATTCACAACAATTAGTTGTTCTGAACGTGTCCGCAGATGCACATGCTCATAAATAGGGAGGATAGGTGGCATCAACGTCCAGATAATTGTCTACAAAGTAATCGCAAAATAACTTTACTCTGTCATCGTTTGGACAGTCAGTCATAAAATCTTCTACAAAGCAGATTTCAACTTCGTCGGGGTCAAGAAATGCCAGTCCAAGAATGTGATGAAGCCACTTACTAATTTCGGACGCTTGATTTTTTTTTCATATACTCAAATGCAAGACTAAGCTTTTTTATCTGTCGGTAGCAAGCCTATGTTATGTATGTGAAACCTACATGATATTATTTGGCAATATATTTATATCTGGCCGTAAGGAGAATTCTACGGCCAAGATGGAAGATTCTATCCCATCCACACTGATTGTGAGATAACACGTTCAATCTCATCTGTTCCGCTACTGCATATTGATCAACAACGTTGTCGGGTCCTTCTGAAAAACTGCAAAATACGGCAGAATCGGCGCAATTTTCCATTCGTGCTCTTTTCGAAATAGGCGCAGTTTACAATCTGCTTTTTCCCAAATTGGCGCAATTTACAATCAGCTTCTTTGGGAATCGGCGCAATTTACCAGCCTCTATATCCAGGCACCCACTATGACGATTTAGCCGTAAACTTAGTTGTAAGAAAGTCGTTAACAAGTGTCATTATTTTATAACTACTCATCTTTCAGCTATGTGAGGAGATGAAATGTGACAATGCGAATATACCGAATGTTGCAGTTGAAGTCATCATTTTAAGAATCATCCTATGTAATTCACTTAGAAATATTCGTCTAGACTCCTGTCTTTTACTTGAGCTTAATTATATTTGCCATGAACTGAGTATGAACTCTAATTTAAATTTAGTTGGATTTTATGCAGCACATTTCAAATAACAATTATCCATACAGAGTGTGCAAAAATTTCATTTTAGTAAAAAGTTTTTTCATTTTTTTATTTTTGATTTTTTGCCCTGTGATGGCTGATGGGGCTTTGACCTTAATGCATCGGCTTAAAACATCGAAGTAGCAAGTTGAGAAATGCTCAGCTTCACGAATTTGAATAATCGTACAGAACACAATGCGGTCGGCGTGAAACGCTAATCCACCCCCCCCCCCCCCCTTTAAATGACTGCAGAAATACTTTGCGCTTGCTTCAAAGACAGTGTCGGCGTATAGCGCATATCAGTGCCTACAAGACCTTGGGAATACTTCACGCATTGCGCGTACACCTTGGTGCGCGCTTTTGACTAACCGTCCGCGGTGTACACGATTTCCGACTGGTGTATGTGTGTTCGCCGCGAGCCTCCAATCCTAGGATCGAAGAATCCTAGAGATTTTGCACCTACACATGGACCGCGCTAAGCAGAAAGGAACCAAGCCACATCATCTACTGCCAAATTTAATTGGGCAATTGAATGTTTTACATGACAACGGTTGTACGGTTTTTTTGTGCAAATATCAGTGAATTTTCTGCGTAGTACGAAGCAAATTCCTTTACATTTTTGAAGAAATCCGCACAAACGTTCTGTTGTAAAATATTAAATTGCCCAGTTAAATCTGACAATAGCTGATGAGGCTTGGTTCCTTTCTGCTAAACGCGGTTCAAATAGTATCTCAGTGAACAAAACCTGAAAATTGAGTATTCGATGTCGCAGTCCAATGAAGTGTTCTACAAACGATTGGGGCGTGGTTTCGAGACAAAATTCTAAATTCCAATATGCTATATTCAGGGAATATGAAATTTCAGTGTCGCGATGGAACTCATGCCCCTCCGTGGTACAAAAAGTAAGAAAACCGCCCTTAACTTATTTTTCCGGACATTTTTGAGAGCGTCCCGCAGTACGGTCAAAAGCGATTTTTTCAGACCCCTATCTCGAAGAAAATCGCCTCACACTAGTAATGCCTCCGTGAATTACTTTTCTCTTGGATGGTCACATATCCGTTGAATTTTAACTTGAAACTCAGATAAGACAAATTAGAATCCTAATAAACTTTAGCAGAAAATTAATGACATGACGGTGCGAAAAGAGTTGGCTCTGTATGTACGTAAACAAATATCATGGAAGCATTCGGACTCTGTTTATTGCAGCATGCCACTTAAAAAAAAAATCGACCCTCCTTTCACGTTTTTCCTCTCAATTCAGATAGAGGACAAATATTTCGCAGTGTAGAGATATGAACGTCTTAACATTTTCCTTGAAATTTGATTGAATGTAAAAAAAAAACCATCTAAAAGAAACATATCCTATACTTAACTAAACGTCGAAGAATTAATCATATTTTTGATGGGGTAACCCTTCTACTTGCTCACTCCTCTTTTTTTTGGAAATCATAGAGATTTTGCTTGTCTGTTCTGAGCCATAGAATTCAGAGTGTTCGGAGCCCCCCCCCCCCTCCCCCATTTATTTATCCAAGGGCTCGCGTTTTTCGCTAAGTATTTTTTTCCCCGTCATGCAGTTTTTACTTTTCGTGTCACATGTTGCTCACGATGTTCGTCAGGATCCTTTCTGAAGTAGTTGCTTCACTGACGCGAATAATTACTGTCTCAAGTGATCCACTGAATACTCATATTTCCAGAGACTTATTTTTCAAAAGAAAAGAATTATCATTGTATTTAAACCTTGACAATCACCTGATAAAGTAATCATAAATTCATTCAAATTATAATTGTAATAAATTGATAATATCAATTTATTAATAAATTATAATAATTATGTTCCTAACATTCATTGTTTCTTACGCAATACACATGGAAAAGAGAATAGCTTACCTCATTTGCAATAAGTTTTGCATTTCATTGCGATCTGGTAGAGCCAACGATAAATTGATGCTTAAGTCGTAAAATTCGTATCCATGGGCGGAACTATGAATTTTTCATAAGAGGAGCGCTTCATCTAGGAGGATTGAGAGGTGCACAGGAAGATATCTCAACAAGGAGATGTGCACTTGTGCAGGGTCTCCCCCAGCTTGTAGGAGGGGTTGAGGAGATGCCCTTTTTTAATTTTGGGAATTAAGCAGACGTCCCAGGTCCCATTTTCAATCGATTTCAACTAATTTCTCGATCGAAAAATTCATTAAATTACAGTTTTGAAGGCGGCAAAAATGTCAAGTAAACGGTAAACGTGCCGAGTAGAATTCTAGGGATCCAACGTCCCCGCCCCCACTAGTTCCACCCATTACGCGCGAATTTCTAATACAAACTCTCGAAATCTCCGATGATGTTTTACAGTTTTTAAATGGAAAATACCTCGAGTATCTCCAGAAATAATCTTGAGTATATTTGAAAGAGCGAATGAAATTCACAGAAACTTTAATCAAATAGAAATGTGCTTTAATTTTTTCTTGAAAAAAGAAAAAAAGTATAACGTGAGCGGATACTTTGATCTAAATTCTTCATCGAGATTTATATTTGTTTGAACCAAATTCTGGAATTTTATTAGAAGGGTCCGCGGTTACACGCAGTGATGGCTGTTGAAGTAGTACGGAGAGTAATTGGTAGGGAAACACGACTTAGCGTTATTTTTCCTTTAAAATTTTTTTGACTCAGGAGTATAGTTCGTACACTCATTGATAGCAATAAAGACGTATCTTGTTCAGAAGTGAGGGACGGACTTGTGGCCCAAAATTTGAACGGCAATACACTTAGGTCTATCAGTGCTTGAGCCGGCCCATTTTATGTGTTTTCCTTTTACGAATAGGGAATTAAACTGGTCCTTCACCTACCCCAAACATCGGCCGGTCCTCAGGAATTTTTCTCTGTGTTCCTGCCTGCCTTTTTACTCCCATCGTCAGTTATACTTTTCGATTGAAATTACTTTCATTTCATAAGTAATAAAGAAAAAACAACTCATCCAAAAAGGCAATCATAGCAAAAAAAAAAAAAAAAAACAAAAAAAAAAAACCGGAAATATCGACTGTTCATTTGTTTTCCTAGTAACTGCTGTGTAAAAGAACTGAGGAATTGCTCTCTCAGCCTGGCCGAAATCACCGCACTGCGTGTGGGTAGAGACGAAACAGGCAGAGAGGGCAATAATGGAACGGGTTATTTGAAGAGGGCGTAAACGCCGAATTGTCAGCAATTTAGTTTTCGATGGAATACTATCTTTTAAGGGTGGACTATCTAACTTTGAAAAATTTTACCAAAGTTGCTCCTTAAGGTTTTTTTTTTTTTTTAACATCTGACTTTCTACTGCACACTGGGAAAAAAAAAAACAATGGATCTAGAGTCCAGACTCTTAAAAACATCGACAAGAAAAAAATACTCTTGATTCAATTGGATTTTTGCTTAAATCAAGAACCAAGCCTCTTAATTTGAGCGGGGTTCCTTTAGATCTAAGCAAAAATCTGATTGAATCAAGAGTAGTTTTTCTTGTCAATGTTTTCAAGAGTCTGGACTCTAGATACAATGTGTTTTTTTTTTCCAGTGCAGTGGAAAAAGGTCGTAAGTTCCGAGCGAAATCTCCCTGCGCAGAGCACTTTTTAATGATAAAAACCACGAGTAAGGCCACAATCTATGACTTTCAACTTTGCCATTAAACTCGCATGCTACTTAGTACTCGATACAATCGTTTCCTAGTTTTGACACAAGTGGCAGAACTAAGCGAGTTTTGGAGAGAGGGGCGTATCCCCAAAACTTTAAATACTCTAATACTTTCCCTGCTCGTTTGGCCGTGGTTTCATTAAATGTGGTATTTAGAACATTAGTAAATTTTTTTAATAGAAATATTAACAATTGTCGAAGAAAAAAAGTATCTTATGTTTCCTCGGTACGCCCCTCTGCAAATAACCTGTTCAATCCACGTTCCATCCACAGAAAATAAGTTGGCAATGGGTCTTGGACCCTTTGACTGTCTGATTATTTTTATCTTCCAGGAAATCTAGTAGTCAGCACCAGACTCTTGGGAATGTTAACCGTGCGCCTAGATCTACTAGTTGTATGGTTACGACGATCAGGAATCTGGTACTGATTAGTAGATTTCCTGAGGAGCTTGCACAACATGTATATAATGTATAGCCAGGGTTTACGGACAGTAGGTCTACACGAAAAAGGGCTACAAAAAAGAGGGCTACCTTTTTTGGTCTACAGTCAAAATGTCTACATGAAAATGCCTATTAAAATAGTGTCTATAGTAAAATATGTCTGCAGTATTAAAATGTCTTTGGTTTGACTGCCCACTCCAAAAATGTCAAAGTAAATATTTATGTCGTCTAATGAGAATTTCATTTGAAATTGTATCCCCAAAGACAGGACGAGATGCTGCAGAAGCTGATGCGTAAAAATTTCGAGTCACATTTCGCGAAAAATCGACCCTATAAATACCAACATGTATATTTTATATATATTTTATTTATTTTTTTATTTTATAAATATTATATATTTTTAGTGGCCAACATAAATATTTTGACATGTGGGCAAACAAACCGTAGACATTTTAATAGCGTAGACATATTTGACTGTAGACATAATTTCAGTAGGCATTTTAATGTAGACGTTTTGACTGTAGACTAAAAAAGGTAGCCCTTTTTTCTGTAGACGTACTGTCTGCATACCATAGCCAGATAGTCCAATACCCATCACTCCAGAGACCTTTTTATCCGCATGTAAGAACCTAAGAATTGGACTCGCAGCTTGGCCGAAATCGCCGCACTGTGTGCGGGCAGAGACGAAACAGGCAGTGAGTGCAATAATTATAGGCAGGGGTGTAGAAACTCCCAAGGGTTCCCCCAATTTAAATTTAGGTTCCCCCATTTTAAAGTTTTCGCAGAATTTTGCCCGACACATTAAAGTAACGCGGTCGACAGTTGGGCTCCCTCAAAACAGCACGGTCAATAGTTTGATTCCCCTAATAACAGCACGCTTGAATGTTTTGTTCCCCCGAAAACAGCGCGCTTGACAGTTAGGTTCCCTCAAAGTAGCGCACTCAACGGTCAAGCCCCCCCCCCCCCCCCCCCCCCGAAAATAAAGCAACAACAAACCTCTTAATTTTCCCCCAATGTTTTCGTCCTCACATGGGTTCCCCCATTTCACGCGAACGGCCGGTCGCGTGGTTTGGAAGTTTCTGCACCCCTGTAATTAGGTCGTTAAATATCAGTAGGACACGAGTCCTTTCATAACTCAAATTTGAATTGGATTTTTTCCATAAGAACTGAATCTCAACAAGACTTATTCATACACGCTGTCTGATGATCGTGGCATCATAGGTACCTAAGTGCATCAAGGTTGACCAAGAAAAAGTAAAAGGAAACACAACTGGGCTTTGTCTTAGCACTGCTAAACAGGTAGTTAATAACTTAATTGAGGAGCTTGGAGGATACGGCGCATAAGAGCAGTTTTTGCAATTTCGAGAAAAACTTGTTTGAAATTTCTAAATTACATAAAGCCTCATGGCGGTAAGAATGTTCAAACTTACTTCTTGATGCTTGAAAATTGGATTTTACCAATGAATTTTTCACAGAATTCATTTCAAACCTAGATTTAGTTGAAATCACTAATATCTCAATTTGTTCGAAAACTGCGCTCATGCGCGTTGTCCTCCAAGTCCCTCAATTCCCCTAGCATTCCACAATGTTCTCTCAGCTTTCGCACACATCGCGCAACGAGTGTGATGTATGGATTGCCTACCCGTCAGGGGCTGTCGGCGGAACTTAGTAGTAGGTCTCGGGTCCATCCCTTGCATTGCGATGATGATTATGGGAGTTTTTTTATGTATTAATTTTGGCGCTGTGAGGCCTCGTCATGCCAAAGAACTGTATCTACTCGGAATTCTTATTAATAATAGACCTTTTCCCCCTAAATTGGTGCCACTATACTTTTAGTTAAAGATTGAGCCTCCCCAAGTGTCCTCTAATGATCGTCAATGTTTCGTTTTATCTTGAGGATCAATTTTCATGAAACGCAAAAGAAACATTGAACAGTGAATATAACTTAAAATTATTTTTCGATTCAAGTCAATCTTTTCACGCAATAATAGTTTAAAATTCTGTGTTCTGTAAGTAAACTAAATCAAAATCGAAGGGGGCAGGGACAAAATGAAAGCTTTTACTTCCAGTATAGAAAAAAATAAGTATAGGCTCCAATAGAAGAGGCCAAACAAATTAGTAGTTCAAATACTATTGTACTCGTATAGCGCCTAAATAAAGGTTGCCTAACCGTCAGGGGCTGTCGGCGGAAAAGTATTTTCATCCCTTGCTTTACAAAATTACTATACTGTAATATTAACTTACACTAATAACTAATATTGAAACTATTACCCCGAAATACTATTGGAGGATTTATATCGATCTCTGGTTTCCATACCGAGCTTTCGTGCGTTTCAAGCTTTAATTTTCATTGAAAAGTAAAATCCTAGTTAAATACAATAACACAGCTGAAGCTCTTCATAAATTTTGGTGCATTTTACCAAGACGTTATTGTTCATATACCTCGCGTTGATATTATGCAACGACGCGTTTTTCGTGTTTTTTTTTTTTTTTTTTTTTTTTTTTTTTTATTTCTCTTGTTTTCAACTGATTTAAAAAATGCCTAATTTTGCTCTTTGGTTCCCACATTTTGTAAAATGGTTGAAATTACTTTTTAAAACTCACCACTATCACTTAATATATTTATGTATAATAAAATACGTTTATTAAATATATTAAGTTAAAAAAGATGAATTTTAAAAAGTAATTTTAATTTAAACCATTTTACATAAAGCTTCCTCTTTGTTTAAATTGTTTTAAAAAAACCCATTTTGTGTTAAGTTTTACCTTTACTTCATTAAGTAATTAATGCGAGAGCGAGCTTGTGACTTTTAAGTGGGATTGACTAAAAATCTAGCTTATGTTGTGCAGTTTGCACACTTTTGCCTTCGAAAAATAGAATCTTTTCACAGTGTCGGGAAACTTAATGAAATATTTTCTTAAAAGCTCAAATCTTTCCAATATTTCTTTCCTCTCAAACTGCCTAGCTAGCAAGGGCTTTCTGTAACTTTTTCCCAAGTTCTGCCATCGTGAATTCCATTTTCTCGCCTGCTACGATTTTTGAATTTTCCTCAAATCACCGAGTTTGATCCACACGGACCTCTTCAACGTGAACTCTGGATGAACCTCTGGTGTCATCCAAACGTAACCTCGACCGGTCGCAGTTTCAGCTCTTCCTAGCGGTCGAAAAAGCTACAAGTTAAGGTCATCGTTCCCCTGTCCAGGATCGGCTGCATCAATATCTCCTTTCTCGATCCACAATATGAGATTTACTTAAAATTGAAAATTTATGCAAAGCTCCTCACAATTCAACATTTTCAAAAGGCAATGTTGCCTTTCGTCACTCGCTATTTATCTACAAAAATGTTTGTTTCCTGCAGACTTCGCTTCATTTGACCAGTGTCCCGAAGAGTTTTCAGAGGAGGATTCTCTTCTACTACATTTTATTTCGTGGACGCCACCAATTCGAATTATATCGGGCAATGAACACTCGCTCCGTATATAGCGCCTTCAACTTCGTAGATATACTCCAAACGCTACACACACGTTTCGATGTGCAAATTGCCTACGCTTATTTTATTTTTGGTAGCCCACCATCTTTACATCTCGGTCACCTGTTCATAGGGAAGGGTCTCTCTTTAATTTTCACAGTTTTCCTAAACGGTATTTAACAACTTCTCTTATAGTGACAGAGTATTGTATCCAGAAATGGACTCCCTAAAAAGTTTAGAAGAATCTATCATGCTCATTAAAATTTTCGAGGACCAAAAAACTGTAATGAGTCTTTTTTACCACTTGAACCAGTGTGAGACACGGCCAGAAAACCTGGCAGGCAGCTGACATTAATACAACTCTCAGGTGGCTGTCGAGGTATTTCCAATAATTAAAAGATATTTTAACCTCGAAGGCTCTAAGAATGAAATTGATCTCTCGAATGATTCCCTCTTGCTTTTTCATAAACACTTTTGGAATGCGATTGAAAGGTGAAGAATCAATAGCTGAGACGGATGCTGTATTGAGTGTGCCTTTCTCATCAACGCTCAAAAAAAATCTCATAATCAACCATTCGCCAAAACGATGGCATGAGTATCATTTAATGGCTGAATGCCTCATGACGTATCCGTTGATCTTTGCATTTGCGGAGAATTCTTTTCTCTTCGAAAAATTAAACCAGACGATGGCTCGATATTCTGAAACTGGACTCGCCAGAAGAATTTTGGAGACTGCTTTAGAGGAGATTATGAAGGTCTATATCTCCTCTCTCAACCCATAAAATGTGTTTTACTTAAAATTTGAAATTTATGCAAAGTTACTCACACTTCAACATTTTCAAAAGGCAATGTTGCCTTTCGTCACCCGCTATTTACCTACAAAAATGTTCGTTTCCTGAAGACTTCGCTTCATTTGACCAATGTCCCGGAGAGTTTTCAGAAGAGGATTTACTTCTATTACATTTTATTTCGTGGACGCCACAAATTCGAATTATATCGGGCAATATACGCTCGCTCCGTTTATAGCGCCTTCAACTTCGTAGATATACTCCAAACGCTACAGATACATTTCCTTGCATACGTGCCTTACGCTGAAAATAGTCCGGAGTCACGAGCGTTTAATTTAAATGATTTACAATCGGCATTCATTGGTCCTAGCGTCAGCTTGTTCATAAGTTTCCTCGCTTTTGTTGGCGAGCCTCTGTTTGATTACTTTCAATACTCGGCCGTTGTAAAATTCCTAATAAGATGTCAAGATTCTCTAGCTAGGATGGGCCGTACAGGCGAGTGCGATGGACGACTCTTCGACGCAAAAAAGGAGCAGAAAGGCTGAATTAAATCATGTCAATGGATGTTTTTGTCTATGTATCGAATGACCTCTGTTGATTCACAGGGTGTCTACAAGTCCGGAATTTCCGCAAAGTCCGGAAATAGTACTGATTTTTTAAGGGCGGCCCGGAAGTACTGAAAAAGTGCGGAAATTGCACAAGAAGGTCCGGAATTGTTTCCTTTTTTTGTCATTTTCAATCGCAATTTGAGCGAGAAATTCAAAGTTTTGAAATTTGTCGAATCTCGTCAAATGGATGTACTGAAAAAGTACTGCATTTTTCCGTCAAGGAGGTACTGAAATTCCTGGGAATGCACCGGAAAAGTACTCTGTAAGAACTGATTTTGGCCAGCCTGTTTCAGTAGACACCCTGGATTTAGAAAACGAGTCAAGCGATGAAGCTATGACTTCACTGCCTATTTCAGTCAGATAAAAAACATTGTCAACCATTGAAACACTCTCTGAAGAAGACACATTGATGCAGTGATCTGAGCATAGTAACCAACGACCGACTCCCAAAAAGCAAACATCGGAACCTTAGTAGAAGTCTACCAGACTCCACTACCAGTCCATTAGTTCTACCAGAAGTCTGGTTATCTTTACGCTCGAAAAGATCAACCCACTGTCTCGCCTTGTTTCTCTGAAGGATTCGTCTCACGCCCTCACCAACATATCAATGGCGAATGTGTCTTGTGTCATCCGAGAGTGGGAATTCATTTGCAACGCACTGGAAAGGAGTAAAAATCGGGCTCAATGGCCTCTTCCCAAAGGCCTGTGAAAATATGGCTAATCATGGAAATAGGAAGAAAGAACGATTTTTGGTGCCAACGAGAAGGTGCTGACACCACTGGACAGACTCATCGTGCCGTATCAGATAGCAGAGCTCTGTGAAATTTGACGAATCCCTCCTCAAATCACCGAGTTTGATCTACACGGACCTCTTCAACGTGAACTGCCAACGTGACCAACGTGAACCCAACGTGATCTCTTCGACGTGAACGTGAACTCGCCTGCTACGATTTATGAATTTTCCTCAAAACACCGAGTTTGATCCACACGGGCCTCTTCAACGTGAACTCCCAACGTGACCAACGTGAACCCAACGTGATCTCTTCGACGTGAACGTGAACTCGCCTGCTACGATTTATGAATTTTCCTCAAATCACAGAGTTTGATCCACACGGGCCTCTTCAACGTGAACTCCCAACGTGACCAACGTGAACCCAACGTGATCTCTTCGACGTGAACGTGAACTCGCCTGCTACGATTTATGAATTTTCCTCAAAACACCGAGTTTGATCCACACGGGCCTCTTCAACGTGAACTCCCAACGTGACCAACGTGAACCCAACGTGATCTCTTCGACGTGAACGTGAACTCGCCTGCTACGATTTATGGATTTTCCTCAAATCACCGAGTTTGATCCACACGGGCCTCTTCAACGTGAACTCCCAACGTGACCAACGTGAACCCAACGTGATCTCTTCGACGTGAACGTGAACTCGCCTGCTACGATTTATGAATTTTCCTCAAATCACCGAGTTTGATCCACACGGGCCTCTTCAACGTGAACTCAAGATGAAACTCTGGTGTCATCCAAACGTAACCTCGACCGGTCGCAGTTTCAGCTCTTCCAAGCGGTCGAATTGGATTCAAATAGTAGAAGTGGCTATAAGTTACGGTCATCGTATCGATCGGCTGCATCTATATCTCCTCTCTCGACCCATAAAATGAGATTTACTTAAAATTGAACGGAACGAAACATTTGCATCGTTCAATCAAAATAATTACTCAACGGAATCTGATAAAGTGGAAGTATGAATTTTCATGATAAAAATACCAGCTGTCTTTCAGGGTCTAGAGTGTAGACTCAGCGCGCGATGACACGCCCATGCGAATGATGAATATACCCGCTACACAGGGTAGAGACCGTCATGGATGAGACGTAATGCTGAGCAGTTATTTCCCGAAATCATTGATTGGGAAAACGGAACTGGAACGGGCACTCCGCATCAAGACAAGAAGACAACCATTGGATAAGATTATTCTTGGAATGAAGAATTTTCTCGGATGAAGAAAGAACAAGAAGACCAACGATATGACGGATCGCGCGAAGTGAAGAAAGTGTGGACAGGAAACATTGTGGCAACTTGTGGACGATAGGTCGTAATTGTGGCGTGGATTCTGGGGTTTGATGGCAGAATTTTTTCTTCGAGGAAAGTGATAGAATCTTTTGTACAGACTATGTAAGGGCCTCTCATAACATACGTAACTCAAAATGTCGGATTTTTCGCCCCCTCCCCTCTTCGCCACGTAACGCTTAGTATGTAAAAAAAGAACTTAATGCTCTACTCAACCTACTTCCCCCTATAGAGCGTTACGTATTTTATGAACGGCCCCCTAAGAGCTTTAGTAATGTATAATTTCCTTGAATGTCTTCATCATAAGAAATAAATTAAGAAAAAGAAAAAAATGAAAAAAAAAAAAAAAAAATGAAACATTGGAAAAAATTAAAAAATAAAAAAAATTAAAGATGTAAAAAAAAAAAAAAAAAAACTAAAAACGAAAAATGAAAAATGAAAAATATTACACTGGAAAAAAACACACTGTATCTAGAGTCCAGACTCTTTAAAACATAGACAAGAAAAAATACTCTTGATTCAATCGGATTTTTGCTTAAATCAAGAACTAAGCCTCTTAATTTGAGCGGATTTCCTTATGATTTAAGCTTAAATCTGATTGAATCAAGAGTATTTTTTACTGTCAATGTTTTCAAGAGTCTGGACTCTAGATCCAATGTGTTTTTTTTTCCAGTGTAAAATAATGATCAAAATGAAAACTAATGCAAAAAAAAAAAAAAAAAAAAAATTATACGAGAAAAATTATATTAAAAGAAACAGATTATGTGTCTTAATGAATGTATTTAAATTTTGTGATTGAAAATCTGTAACTCGGAGCCAAAGGATCGTATCTACATATCTTGCATTTTAAGGTATCTCGGGAAATATGGTTATACTCCCCACTCCCCCTTTTTCGTAATCTGATTACCATTTTTAAATACATCGTTCTCATTTAAGTATGATAACGAAGTTTTTCAAACTTTTCGCTAAGTAGCAAGTATGATTTACCATTCCATAAATATCTTTATTTTAATCGTCCGAAAGATATTAGTTACGATCCTTTGGATCTGAGAAATGAAATAATGTATCCCAATCAAAAATCTCGCAGATATATTCCTGGTCATTTTTCGGTCACAGTCCGCCTTTGCTTATTACTGGGGCCATATGGGGTCTATAATGGTTACCACAGAAACTTAACTGTAACTAAGACTAGAATTGCATTGATATGAAAATGGATCTGGAAAAGGATCTGACAATGATACGAACTAGATTTCCTCTATCTTAAGTGATGCTTTTAGAATACGCATGTTCGAACGTGAGCACAGCGTGCGATATGTTTTTGTTCCTTACTACTACACACCAGATTTTTCAACAGCCGTTTACTCGCGACCCTATGAACAACCTGTTAGTTAGAAGCATTACCACTACTTCATCATCCTCATTACCATAAGCTCTGTGTCACACTCAGTGTTCATTTTTTATCACGCGGTAAAGTTGTTTTTGCCATTTAAAAACTGTAAATATTCATTGTTTGTCATAGATCGTTAAAAATATCTCCCAGACCGATTTTCATGGTTTTCACAGTTAGCACCAGGGGACAGTCCGCCCTAGATGAGCCAGCTTCACTTAGATTAATTCAAAGCTTCCCCTAGGGATTTTGGCCGCGTAGCAACCAAAGGGAGGAGGCGTACCCCTTATTCAAATTTAAGGAGTCATATCATTAGATTTTTCGCGAAGTTTGTTTACGTACCCTTACAATCGTATTTTTTTATGTTTTGTTTACCTCTGCACCATTAAGCATTAAATTAGATATAGGCAGGTTTGTTTCGTTTATACAAGATTTTTAGAGAATCTTCGTCGAGTTAGTAGTTCATCTCGCGCTTTCAGCGAAGTTTGGATCCTGACGAGCATTGTGAGTCCAGAAGTTTGGTATCATCTCACTCACGGTGTAATTTTATAATCGAGAAACGAGGATAATGGCTTAATTATAATAGCTCTCTGCCTTCCCCTGTTTTTTCCTGCTCAACTACCCAGTTAAAAACGAGTCGTCTTGTGAAGAAATGTTAACTTTGCGGGATCTCCCTTCAAGTTTTGTACATACTGATCTCTGACGCGACTGAAATTGGAATCATCGTAAAATCTACGCACACATTGCATGATGTTAATTTCCGTGTTTCCAAAACGCTGAATGTCTGCAACACTCTGAGACGTATATATAATATTTTCCACATTTTTTATGTCGCCAACCGCGGTGTTAGGTAAATTCACCTGTTTTATAAGCTCGAGTATTCGGAACCTCTTGACATTTGAATGTTTCCCAATCTGAGCGTCGAAATCAGGTCTACGGTAAAAATTGTGTTGTGAGAAAGATGTGCTGTTTTGAAATATCCCCATTTAAAAAAAAAAAAAAAAAAAAAAAAAAAAAAAAAAAAAAAAAAAAAACGTGATGTCTTGGAGGATTACTTGTAGTTTCCCGTGGCTTGATTTAGTTGCTGTTTTAGTTTGAATTGACATGGCGTAGGAAATGACTATCGTTTGCTGGACGTCCTCATTTTTCTAGCAGATCCGAGTGCTTCCGTTTTGTTGTGTTTACGCGTAAATATCAAACCTAAATACTAGATCATGTAACTATAATTTGAAATAATAACATTTATTTCCAACCTTGAACCAAATTTTTGAAATTTTGAATTTTCAACTATGATTGATGACCATGTTTTAAGAGCGTTTTAAATTGCAACCTACTCGTGTGATTAAATAAAAAACAATTAGGAATTCAGAAGTGAAGAAACGAGATAAAAATTACCGATATTTCTACTCGTAATTAAAGCAGGAATATATTTCTCCTTGTATGAACCACTAAGCACGCTTGTAATGAAGTTAGTTACTTTAGTTCAGTTTGGCACGGATAGGCAACTAAACCAACTCCTCGGCGAAGCGGAGAGTATCGCCGGGATTTGAAGGCGCTCAAAGCCGAGATCGCTTTTTCGAAGTTTTTCGCCAACGAAATATTTAATTCCATGATGTAAATTATTGCAATTCAACGAGACAATACGCACACTGTTTGCTATATGCCGGCGATTGCTAACTGCCTGCGGTAAATAAATATTTACGCATGCTCTTAAAATGCATGAATCTGGTTCTAATAATGCCGATTCTTTTAGAAAAAAATAAAAAAAAGCTTAGTTGGCAATGATAATTTAGCTCTACAATCCCAGCTTACTCAACTATTACTCAGACAACCTACTTAGACTTACAGCAACTACTTAGATTTACGGCTAATCGCATCGTCCATACTACAATAATGCTATTTTCGCATAATTTTTTCGTTATTCTGTCATTGAGGATGAATAACGATTGTAGAATGAAGCAATACATTAAATAAAACTAATTTTTTTTTGAGTATATCATCGATTCCACTAAAATCTCGACGGTGGGTGTCTGGTTTGTTCAAAATGTCAAGGTCAAGCGCTGTCATTGGTCCAAGTCGTCGAACAAGCCAATCACAACCCCTGACCTTGATATTTTGATGGCTAGCTTTGATAGCACACTATCAAAGCTAGCCTGTGTCACAACACAGGCTTACGAGCCTGAGGCCTGAGGGCCGTGTTTATAGTAGTTGGTCGTTTCAATATAAACCGAGAGAGGACCTCCGAAAGGGAGAGGAAACCCCCCCCCCCGGGGGAGGGAGGGAGAGGGAAACCCCCCCGGGGGAGGGAGAGGGAAATCCCCCCGGGGGAGGGAGAGGGAAACCCCCCCCGGGGGAGGGAGGGGGAGGGGGAGAGGGGGGAGGAACGACCAATGAACACGGCCCTCGAGGTGAATCTTCAGGGGGGCCTCGTAGGTTCCGCTGCATGAGCGACTTGCACCTCTCGGGCGCGGCGCACAATGGCGACCGACGACGCCGTCAGTTCCGGTAAAAGTGCCTCCACACGGTCCGTCTGACGGTCGGGCGGACGGCCCGCCAGACGGTCCATCGGGCTTGCCGGGACGGCATTCTAACGACCTAACTTTACTTTCAGCCTGAGTTTTCAACTATGGACCGTCATCTGTGTCATTAATGATTGTCCTAGGGGTATGAAGAAGGATTACGATGCCTCTTTTTCGGCGGGGCCCGCCCTCGAATGGCAAAATTTTGGAGCCCTATTGGCTATTTATACCCTTGGGGGCCCTTCTATCAGTGGGGAAGAAGGACGGACTGACTTACGGGGCTGGAGGATAGTCATCCCCTAAACTTGGTGAAATATGCCTCAAAGGGGCCCCATTAGACATTTTAACCCCGGGGGCTCTGCAATCAAAAGGGTCCATGGGCCCCAAACCTTTTTTTCGGCGGGGCCCGCCCTCGAATGGCAAAATTTTGGAGCCCCATTGGCTATTTATACCCTTGGGGGCCCTTCTATCAGTGGGGAAGAAGGACGGACTGATTTACGGGGCTGGAGGATAGTCATCCCCTAAACTTGGTGAAATATGCCTCAAAGGGGCCCCATTTGGGGAATTTTGGGGGCCCCATTAGACATTTTAACCCCGGGGGCTCTGCAATCAAAAGGGTCCATGGGCCCCAAACCTTTTTTTCAGCGGGGCCCGCCCTCGAATAGCAAAATTTTGGAGCCCTATTGGCTATTTATACCCTTGGGGCCCTTCTGTCAGTGGGGAAGAAGGACGGACTGACTTACGGGGCTGGAGGATAGTCATCCCCCAATGCCTCACTGGGGCCCCATTTGGAAAATGTTGGGGGCCATTCGAGACGCCATGATGACGGCACCTGTACTACTTAAGATTTAAGAGATCCCTCTTCAGACCCCTAGGACTATACTATTTTCGATGAACAACCATAAACGGCTTTGACACGGATGACGCTACATAGTTGATCCTACAATAGGATGAAAGTGAGGTTACGTTGGTAGAATGCCGTCCAACAGAATGTCCGAGGGACCGTCTGACGAGCCGTGAGCTCGACTGTCGGACGTCGGACCGTTGGACGCACGAGTAGGAGCCATCCGCAGACCCGCCCGGACTGCTGGCCGGACCCCCGCTGGACGGTGGCCCTTGACACCCTCGGGCTGGTTGCTACCGCAACCAGCCCGGTTTATTTTGAGCATGGTTACCCGCCACGGGGAAAGAGTTTGGGTCTGCGACACGAGAGGGACGGTGAAAAGGCGTTGCTTCATCATCCCTGTGTCCCGTGACCGCCGTTAAGGGCTGTTTCCAGCCCTGAAATGGCAGTTGCGAGACACAGGGAAAATTAAGTAACGTCGTTTTACCTATACCTTGCGCCTCAGACACAAATTTCTTTTTTCCGTGGAAGGTTTGTTTTTCCTTCCTTTCTTTCCTCCCTCCCTCCCTTCCTTCCCTTCCTTCCTTTCATTCCTTCCTTCCTTTGGTAGTTAAGCATGGTAGTATATTGCATGGTAGATAAGCATGGTAGTTTTGCATGGTAGTTATTGCATGGTAGTTAAGCATGGTGAAATTGCATGGTAGTATTTCATGGTAGTATTGCATGGTAGTTAAGCATTGTAGTTTTGCATGGTAGTTAAGCATAAGCATGGTAATTTTGCATGGTAGTTTTGCATGGTAGTTAAGCATGGTAGTATTGCATGGTAGTTTTTCTTTTCTTCTTTCTTTTTCTTTCTCCTTTTTTTTCTTTCTCCTCTCTTTTTCTTTCTCCTTTCTTCTTTTCCTTTCTTTTTCTTTCTCCTTTCTTTCTCCTTTCTTTGTCTTTTTTCTTTCTTTTTCTTTCCCCTTTCTTTTTCTCTCTCCTTCTTTTTCTGTCTTTTTTCTTTCTTCTTTCTCTCTTTTTCCTTTCGTTCCTCTTTCTCTCTTCCTTTCTTTCTTTTTTTCTTTATTTCTTTCTCCTTTCTTTCTTCCTTCTTTCTCTCTTTCTTCTTCCTTCCTTTCTTTATTTCTTTCTCCTTTCTTTCTTCCTTCTTTCTCTCTTTCTTCTTCCTTTCTTTCTTTTTTCTGTCTTTTTTTCTTTCTTCTTTTTTTTCTTCCTATCTTCCTTTCTTAGAATCGTGCATTGTCCCCATTTTCTCCCTCAATCTTTTCTCTCGTTTTTATTCAGCGAATATCAATAGATGCCTCAGAATTTTCAAACGGACTTAAGAATGGGGCAGAACATCCTTTGCATTGAGTTTTCTTTTGATTTTAATGTTGTGGCGTTGTCATATATAATTATTCATAATCCTCACTTTTTATGGATGATCATCGGATAATCTGATTTGTTGATTTTCATTTGAGTAAGCGAAAGAAGCCACCAAGATGTAGAGTAGATTTGACTGTGTAGTCAAATAAAATTATGTGCCCGTCAGCCTGCAAAAATGATGAACTGAGTTAAGTTCAAATTGACTTATATATAATTTATCAATAAAGATTTAGAGAGGAATTAATATTTTTTTATGATTAAAACTGTAGCGAAGTGTGGAGACAGAATTGCGCTGTATTCTTAATCCAAACACGTGTCCATCAGCGTGCAAATCTACTTATGAGTTAAGTTTGAAATATTTTCAGACTTTTTTTTTTCTTATAAGAAAATGAGAGAAGAATGATGGCTTGCGAGAGAGAAATTCTACTGTCTTGTGATGGGAGCAAATATTTTGTAGTAGTAACTTGAACCATGAACGTAAATCCGTTTGTACGTAGGTAGGTCTGTAAATCAGCAGAGATGAAAGCTCTTTGCAAAATGAGCTGAGTCAAAAGTTCTTTGCAAATTTATGAGCAGAGTCAAAAGTTCTTTGCAAATTTATGAGACGAGTCAAAAGTTCTTTGCAAATATATGATATGAGTCAAAAGGAATGCTTGCATACTTCGGCATGAACATGAATTAAGATACACCTTGTAAATTATTATAAACATGCTAATGTATCTGTCGAGTTGTAAATGATACTTACGATTTTTTTTTGATATGAGAGAAATTTGAAGAAATTAAGGGTGCAAAACGAAACTGCATGTCAACGGAATTTGCGATTCTCTATCAGAACACATCCTCTTTTAAATTACGAGTTGAACAAAACTTATAATTTTAATATTTGTTTCTTAGATTGGTTAGAGGAATTGGAGGAAAAAAGTTCATAAATAAGTAGGTAGAAACTTATTGGCTGAGTCATATGCTACTTACAGAAAAATCACGCTTATCAACGGTTATATAGCCTTATGAGTTGAGAAGAAAGTAATGGTTCAATATTTACTGATTGAGAGAAATTTAAAAAGTGTAGGTATGGGTTCACAAGGTAGAACCTGTACATTAAGGATGGAGCATGCACGCTTCTCTGATTCCTACATTTCAGTTTGGAGATTTTTATGAATTTAGCCGAAAGCACCTTGCAGATGAGAGTCGAGTAGAAAGCTTCATGCTGATTGATGAGAAGAGTCGAAAGCTTTAGTTGATTTTTACACTGTAATAAGCAAAGGTTGAGAACAATGATGATAATTCCGCGGACAGAAAATGCTTTCCATTGTGACAGAATAGCCTGCAATTCAATTTTCCTTCAAAACGCGTTTCTTTCGCCACATTCAGATTTATGAGCTCCGGGCGAAATAATTTTTACAGTATGTTTAGCATCCTCGAGATGTCGGAAGGGATTATGATTTCGAAGACCAAAACTGTACTCGCTGAATTTTCTTAATATCTGATTCTACAGAGATTTAACCTCCAGTTTGAACTCTCTCCAGGTGGAATTTCTCTCAGAAAATGCCTAATGAACACGCACAAACTCTGTATTTTTAAGCTTTGAAATGAGCATGGAACTGAGAGAAGCCCTCGTACCATCACTAATATATTTCTAGAATGAATTCAGTTGGCTTTTTAAAACTGTTCATCATGATCTCTCCATCATTTTTATTTTATTGTTATGTATGACCGTGTAAATTTTGATAATTATGTAACATGGACAGAATTGAAATTAGCGTAGATGAACCTGTGTCTTTAGCCGTTATTTAATATTATTTTAAAGCTTTTTATGGCCAAGTTTTTCAGTTCGGTCTCGGTGATGCGGTGTTGTGAGTGCTTTCAGCTCGGCGTCGGGCAATTGGATAACCTTCTGCTGGTACGTACTAAAAAATTCTACTTTTTCCTTTTCTCCCCCCTTTGATACAAATCGGCAATGAAACCACTAGACCACGTATTTCGGTTTGCGACGTTTTAGACTCTCTGTCATACTTAATTTTTTCACGGAAAACCACTTTACGTCAATTTTTAAAAAATTCCGTGATTTTTCCTCTCTCTAAGAAGAAACCTGTGTGAAAACTTCAATGAATGAAATTTATTTGATCTATATCAAAGAACAAACGAAATTGGAGCGGAGCTTTTTAAACACCGCAAGCGCGATACGTGGTCTGGTAGTTTCAATGTCGATTCATGATTATAATTTGAACGTATTTATGCCGAAAGGAACTATGTCTCACACAAACCCTATGCACATAGTTTTTTTTAGCATAAACATGCCCATTTATCTGCTTCTGAATGAATTGGCCGTCGCAGATGATACGATCTCTTACATGGTCCTTGAAATTCGTTGCGCAATTAGGAACTACTTAATTTGACTCCTTTGTAAAAACACTTATATGCGTATGGAAATTAATGACACATACTTTGTTTTTAAAGTGAGCTGGAAATTGTAGTTCCTAATCTCAAAATGTAGCCCAATTATGTATTACGATGTGTTGAGAGTGAAGGAAAGTAAATCGTCGATAGCATACTTCTTCTGTTGTTCTGAGAAGAAGCAAATGCGAATTTGAATTCTGCCATTTCCTTTTGAATGAATAATTCCAAGGAAATTTATGACATTTTTTCCTTGCCTTCAAGCATAGGCACACTGAAAGAAAGGACATTCCGGTAATTTCTCACTTTTCATCAAGCGCAAATCAGGTGAGGAACTATTCGAACTCCGGAGTAGGTATGTGGTATCACGCGCAATTGAAGGAAAATCTTATAGCTCAGCGTCTATCTGAAATTACTGACGTTTATGAAAATTATGGTCGTATCGATATAAAATCGCGTATTTTCCGATATTGAGTTGAAAATTAAGTGATCCCTCATGTTCCTTATCAACCGCTCGAAAAATCGCGTATATGCTGCGATATTACGGTGATTACCGGGTAATTTCTCGTATTTTCTAAAAAATCGCTGGAAAACCGCGCATTTTTTGCGCTACTGAGATGTAAAGCGCGCATTTCTCTTGATTTGACGATTCCGGTGAAAATATCGCGATATTGAGATGAAACTCACCTGATTTCTCACTTTTTTACACGCGGAAATCCAGCGAGCAACTTTTCGAACTCCGATGTAAGTATGTGGTATCACACCGAATTGAAGGAAAATCTTCGCTTTTCGCCTACCTCAAGTTATTGACGTTCATGAAAATTATGCTCGCATCGATAGTAATCGCGCATTTTCCGCGATATTGAGGTGAAAATGTTGCGAACAACCGCTAGAAAATTGGCGTCTGTGCCGCCATATTGAGATGAATAACGCATAGTTTTTAATAATTTTTAAATCTGTTGAAAAATCGCGTAATTGCCGCGATATTACGGTGATTATCACGTAATTTCTATTTTTTTTTTAAATTAAAAAAAAAAACACTGAATCGTCCTCTTCTTGCGGCACAGACAAGAAAAACGCGTTAATATAATTGGACTACATTTTGCGATAAGGAACCACTATTTCTGGCTCTTCCACAAGCACACATATACTTTACTTTTGCAGGACTTAGCTGTTTTTTTATGTAGATACTAATCTATTCCTTGCTATTTTTTTCTCTTTCAGAATTTTCTGCTTTACGGGTTGCCAACTGCCGATCGGTGAGTAATTTTATTTTTATTGTAGCCCTTAAGATTTATTAAGTTCGCAGAGGTAAAAAGAGTGGAAGTTTGATACTTTTCGGGAGAAAAAACTTTTCAAGACTTCTCTCCAATCTCAACGCGCAAGGCAGAAGGAAACGAATAGCACATTCACACTTATGTTGTTTCCGAAATTACGTAGACACAGTGGTCACTTAATGAAAAATTGTGTTTCTGCAACATATCTGAAATTTCATCGATTCATTATTTTAAATCCAATGTTTGGAAGAGATGAGAACTTCGAGGAGCACAGCACATGACAGAAAAGTTGCCCACGCTCAGAATGAAGGCGTTTAAAGCCCATGGTAATATTACGTTCTCGAACGGACATTAGAGCACAGTTCAAGTGCGTATTCTATTCCAGCCATAATCCCCCCCCCCCCTCTTATTACTTGAAAATTTTTAAAAATTAATTTATAAGTAGTAATTTTGATAGTTTCCATTTTAAGAATTTTTAAGGGGAAATAAAAAAAATAACGAAAGAAATTGAGTCCTACCGGTCGTCGGAAAATACTAGATAATCTTATATTTTATTGATGAGTGTACTTAGATTACATTTTTCAATAAGGAACCTCTATTTCTGGCTCATTTTAGAAACAACATATATGCCATTAGTTTCTCTATTCAGAAAGGTGCTTTTATAGGAGAGCCAGAGATTGTGGGTCCTTATTGCGAAATGTAATCCAATTTGGTTGTGTCATCCGCCATGGTCAGCCTTCGTGTCACATTGATCGCGACCTGAAGAAAACGCGGCATGATCCGACATTGTAGACCTGACAAAACCCTTAAAAAATCGCGCAACTGCCGCGATATTGCAGTGATTTTCACGTGATTTCTCATTTCTGTAGAAGATCATACTGAAGAAATCGCGCATCTTTTGCGATTCTTTGATGTAAAGCGCATAATTTCATCTAATACAACGAAACCGATGAAAACATCGTGTATTCTTGGCGATAATGATATGAAACTCGCGCAATTTCACACTTTTTCACACGCCGAAATCAAGCGAGGAACTATTCGAACTCCGGTGTAGGCATGTGGTATCACGCGAGATTGAAGGAAAATCTTAGCTCCTCGACCTCAAGTTAATGATTTGAAGTTTATGAATGGCATGCTCGCATCGATAATAATTGCATATTTTCCACGGTATAAATGGTGTGATTCTTTGTGATCTTGTTCAACCACTGGAAAATTGGCGTTTGTGCAGAGATGTTTAGGTGAATACCGCTTAATTCATAGCTATTCTACAACACCGCTTGGAAACTCCCGTATTCGCCGCGATTTTTTTTCCCACAAAATTCCTGAAAACAGCACATTTTCCACGATGTTGAGATGAGCGCGTTCAAGTAAATTTGTATAATACATGAATTAATAATTATAAATTTGTATCAGTTTGTTAAAAACGCGCTGTAAATAATGGAGTCGATGCAACAGGTCGGAAAATAACGAAAAATTCATGCCTCCATGGCAGTTTCCCCGGCTGAGAATTTGGGGTTCGGAATTTTGAGTTTTTTCCTCCAAAGATGTGTTCGCGATTTTTCGCCTATGGAGACGTTTAAAATTTCGATCTGAGAAAGTTAAAAGCGCTCTATTATTAATGAAGCCCATGCGGCTGGTCATTAGAAAACGTTAAACCCCCCGTTGCAATTTTCCCCAGATGATTATCTGTAGCGCGGGATTGTAAAAGTTTTCTTTCAACCATGAGCCCACGGTCGATTTTCGGTAGGAAAGTCGGGATCATGGATCGTCCGTATGTGATATAGGTTGAAAAAGGACTTAAAAATCATCCTACTCTCCCATGTCCCCATTGTAACTATCAGAAGCGCGGAATATTAAGTTATTTTCAACCGTTAATTTGGTGCTTATTCACCAAAGCTATATATTTAGCCCATCGCTGGTGGGGCATTTAAGAAAAAACTTAGCAAGCTTCATTTATACATTTTTAGCAAGTATGCAGACAGCGACAGAATGTTTCATGGACCGCGCACAGCTAACGTCGCTGACGAGTGACGACAGTCTTGTGCCGAATCACTCTCACGACTCCTACTTGTGAGCCACTAACACAGCATGAAAGAAATAGTGAAGTATACCCTGCCATTTGAAGGCGTTTTAAGAGCCTCAAAGCATGCGACTCATCGTCAGTTGTCTTTAGGGAGCGCAATGCAGAGGCCAGAGGGTGGCGAATGGTGAAGCAAATCATTGGGAGAGGTTGGGCTGGATGTAATGTGGAAACTCAAAAGCTTATTCATGATCTTCCTCGATACGATACGGATATGTTGAGAGCTTGTTTTATCAATCTTCTCGTAGACTTTCGAACCTGACTCGTATTATGAAACGAAATAAAGATCTTTGAAGTCTTTTCAGGGGCCAACTCTTAATTACGTAACGCACTTTTTCTGAATTTTTGACACCCCCCCCCCCCTCCCACTTAACGCTTTTGTGACGTAGGTCCCTATCCTTTAACACGTGAAAACAAAATGGAGTAACGCTCTCGTCGACCCCTCTATTTGTCATGAGGGCATGCTACTGCCGCTTCTTTTTTCGAAAAACGTTGAAATCAGAATATGATCTTCATAGGGATGTAATAAAGCGTCCCCGATAGATTTGCCGTAGAATTTTGCTGATCAATAGGCATACATGGGACATTTTCTTTCTAAAATCAAAATGTCTCTTTGATTCTTAGATCTCTGTGAGCTGTGCTCCTATTTCCTTCAGCAACGCATTTGTATTTGTATTTTTTCGGATGAAATGATAACAAGAGTCGGAGAAAGGGCAGTGGAGGATCTAGGGGTGTCGTCCTCGCTCTAACCAGAAACAGAGAAAAGAGAGAGAAGGACTGTACGAAGAGTGAGTGAAAGGGGAAAGAAAGCATACCTACAAATTTACCAAGAAGAGAAGTCCAATGATTTTAAGACTTTGGTAACTGCGGAACTACCTTCTTTTTTTTTGCTATTTTTTCCTAATACCTCCTACCGCAATACCTCATTAGAGGCAAATAGTGTAATTCCTGAAGAAAAATCACGGTAAATGTATAATAGGTAACTTTTCGTCAGTTTTGAACTCGCAAATTGTTCACAAATCGTAAGTCTCTTTTTGGAACTTTTCTGGGAAAGGCCCCCCGGGACCCCTTTTCCTCTGGGTGTCCCCTAAAATCCTTACTCCCTTTGACCAGATACCCCCCCCCCCCCCTATCGAGCTGCCTCAGGATCCGCCACGGGGGCAGGGCGATGTGTAAGCAAATGCAATTATGGGAATGTAATCTCATGGGATCTTGGAAGTTTAGAAGCCTTCTCGTTGAATATTTTTAATTTTAATGTGCACTCAAGCACCGAGAAAACGAAAAAAGAAGAAAAAAAGTTGCCATCAATTTCTCATGATCGAGGATTTCAATTAGACTTGAATCGCTTTACATGCAAAGAGTAAAATAAGCGCCACGAATCCTTACGCCTTGGAAGAGACCGTTTGGTTCAACCGCTCTAGTACTTTTTTTGCAAGCTGCGTCAAGGGCCCTGAAAAGAAATGTATCGCGTTATCTTGCTTTTAGGGAACTTTGACTTAGAGGAGCAAAGTAGGATTCGTTTTAAAGTATCCAACGAATTCAGATTAGTGTCAATGGATATTCTCTCTTATAATGCACTAATACAGCCTCCGCGAACTCTACAACAGCGCTGCGGTGATCGTTTCTGAAACTAAATGCGCGCGACCTCAATATTGACTGGTGTAGTCAAACGTCTATGTATAATATTCTATGAGATACACCTCGTGCTGCGGCCGGCAGAATTGCCACATTGAGCTCGATTGACAGGGTGATTTACATCGGCTGGCAGGCAAGTGTGTTGTCAGACAAACAACAACACCGCAATCAGTTTTTGAGCAGTCAGCGGGGAATCATTTTCGTGTTGGTATCAGTCTCCTCGACTGTCGTTTCTGATAACTTCAAGTGCGTGTGATTTCGGAGTGAATGTTGTGCAGTGTCCATGTGTTTCTGATTATTGTGTTTTGACGGCGAAACTTGGATTAACGCTTCTTTAGGTACATAAAAATATCATAACTATTCAATCTGCAACATTTTATTTCCCCATTTTACGAATTTGACCACATAACCTCAGATTTAGCTGTGCTTAATGTAACAATTGAAGATGCGCAATGAAATTTCCACTATTCAAAGCTTGATCGTCACTAGGATGATTTGAACATCACTTGAAAGCCCACATTCCATAGGTTGCTCCAAATTCTGATGTCTATCGTTAGATTGATTAAATAATCAGTGTCGAATGATTACGCTACCGTCACCAGATGTCTCACCTGCCAGGGTAACCAGTGACTTACAACCTTTTATTTTTAAGAATTGCGTTACGACTGTATGCCCTAGGTGAGCACTGACTGGAAATTCCTGAATTGATAACAAAGTGTCAGGTACTGGCCACTGTGTCTCTGTTTCTACGGGTAAAACTTGCTGTCTGTACATCAAGACTGAATCTAAACTTGTTTACGGACATCAACACTCATTAATGACACCATTTAAATTCTCGTATAGCTCTATGGAGTAGCACTGATTTGTGGCTAGCAAGAGACTGACTCTTGTCCTCAATTCTTAGCATTTTGACAGATGTCAGCTCTATTTCCATTTCGCTCCATATTGAGGCTGACTGATGACCTATAGGTATTGGCTTCGATTTTTTTGACTCGCTCTAGTTCTGTGTGACTTCAAAAATATTTATAATAATTTAGTTGTATTCCATTCTATAATGGGGTTACGAATCGTTTAAAAACGACAATAACTACGAAGACGACATTTCCTACTACAAGTCAAGACTTTACTTTTTTACATGACGCACTAAGACACTTCTGCGATTCATTCTTGAACAACAAGATTGACAAGACAGAGCTACCATAAGTTATAGTGTTGCAATACATAGCCCTATCACTTGTGCCTGATATTTAATACTGAATTAATACATCTATAGTGCATCTTGGTAAAGTTACAATTTTTAAAATTCTGAACTTAAATTTTATTTTTAATTTAAGTAAGGGCTAGTTTTATTCAGAACCAGCTCCGGGAAGGAATGAACTAACTGATGCTCACACTAAGCATACTGGTGCAAATAGATCAGTTGCAGCGCTAAAAACCATTTTATGTAGATGCGCACCTGTTGATTCCTTCCTTATGCTTCTGCAGACCATCCCTACGGTCCGAAGCAAAAATGCTGAAACTCTATTCTGAATTTTTGGCAAAATATTTTATTGCAATAACACCAAAGATCATTCATCCCTCACATTTTCTGAATCACTGAGATGTACCTCTGAAAAATCAGACTGATAGAATTAAGTATGTTCTTGATCAGGATTCTGTATAAAAGAGCACCATGAATGGAAGAAAAATGAAACATCTTGAATGAAGTTAGTGCTTTTTTGCTGTGGACTGTAGGCCTGTCCAAACACTTCTGTCCGGAACACCAACAACTTGGATCACTAGAATTGGGAGCAGAAAAGAATGGACATAAGTTAGACCAGGAAAAAAAACACCATTCAATTGAAATTTGTACACTATTACTAATAATCAATGAGTCAACCTCTGATCTGTGCCCTTCAGATACCTATTTTTTCTTTCCCCAGTTCTAGTTAGGGTAAGAGTTAAATGACAAAGCATGTTGATACAAATAAAAATACCTTTTAGAAATGTCTTAAATGAATTTATGAGTGAAAAATTAGAGTTAATAGACATCAGAACGCCCCCCCCCCCCCCCAGAACGCCCCCCCTCTTTCCCTATTTTTCCAATAATAATGAACCCGTGGCAGACCAAGTGCTGCAAGTTACATCCGATGTCCTCCATGAATTCCGTCCAGTTTTTCCGCCTGTTGAAGCTCTAAAATCGCCAAGTTCAATCGATTTCATCCATAATTAAGATCATTTTTCATTGAAATGCAAGCCAACTTGTTTTTTGAACAAATAATTGTTCATACAGCTGAAGAGCGGTTTCATTCATTTCATGCTTAAAACTAGTTTCCACCGATTTCCTCTCATGGTCAAAAATACTCTCCCCCTTCTCTTTCGGGAGACTTTTGACTTTCTGTGGGATGAGATATGAGAGAAGTTAGGTGCTTGCCTGCACCCGTGCATAGGCAGTGGGGGAAGGGTAAGATCTATTCTGCCGCACTAAGGAAAAACGCCGTATGACCATTTGACTGTTGCCAAATTTCCTCTCATAAAATATTTACTTCGAAGAAAGTTACGAATATTTTTTCTTTGAATTTTCAGACACTTTTAGATGGAAGTACGAACAAAATTCTCCATAAAATTGAAGGAAAAATCCTTGCGGATTCTTCAGAAAATTTGTGTTTTATCAAAGGAAATTTTGCAACGTCTAAAGGTTCATACGGCGTTGTTCCTTAGCATGGCAGTGTCCCAGGCTGGTATGGTCAGGAGCGTCACTCAGTCGCAGACGCCCGACGAGACAGCTAGCAAGGTCATTCTCCCCTTTCTTTCCTCTATTTCAACCCCCCTCCCCCTATGATCCCCTGCTCCCCGCGCTGTCCAGGAGAAGGTGCCGGGGTTTCGTATCACCCCCGCTTCTCATGGCGGGATCATAGATCATGTCTCATGCTCTCGGAATAAAAGCCGAGGAGTTTGACTACGCGCGTCAAACCCAAACGAGTCAAATATCATCTTGTGCGTGAACCTCTATCTTCCTCTAAGGCCTTGTCTCCACGGGACGTCTCGTAGGATTTGCCCCAGAGAAATCTCACTTGTGAAGTTAGGAAAAATATTGAGTTAGTACTAATCACACTACCAAGTAAAGGCCTCACGATGAGTCCTAAGAGCGATTCAGAGAGAAGGAAAAGAAATTTAGAGCCTAGAAGGAAAAGAAATTTACAGCCTAGAAGGAAGAGCCTAGGAGATGTGTTCCTGCGGTTCGAACTTGGGACGAATCCCATGAAACATTCCTTGGAAACAAGGCTTTCGGTGGTTCGTCCCGGGTTCTTGAAGTGGCTCTACTGACGTGCTGGACACGGACTGCGTTAAACAGAAAGGAACCAAGCGACATCAGCTATTGCCCAATTTAATCGGGCAATTTAATTTTATTTTACATGAAGACGGTTGTGCGGATTTTCGTGCAAATTTCAGTCGATTTTCTCCATAGCACGAAGCAAATTCCCTAAAATTTTCAAAGAAATCCATTCAAACATTCTCTCCTAAAAATTAAATTGCTTAGTTAAATTTGGCAATAGCTGATGTGACTTGGTTCTCTTCTGTTAAACGCGGTCCATATAGCATCGATTTTGTAAGAAATTCGGGCAGATTGTTACAGATTGATAGACAAAGCAATAGACAAAGAGGACCGTCGGCGGATTCAGACACTTCGAATGGCGAGGGGCGGAAGGGGTTTCCGAAGGGCTCTCCCGAGAAAGTGTTCGAAATTTTTAAGGATCTAACATACAGTTTGAGTCAATTTTGTAATAAATAATTACCAGATAGAAGCGTCTCTTTTCTATTTGTCTCCCTCGTCCATAGCTTTGTCTACAAATTCCATTAATTCCCCCGCTGTGGATAATACACTGTTAAAAAATTTTGGAGTGAAATTCTGTGCCGGAGTCTATACAGCGCCCCGAAACCCCGAATGATATGAATGTGGAGCGGAATCTATTTTCCTTACGGTGTGACTTACACGATACTATAACGGAGCGGAATCCTCTCTTTTTGCGGAGTGTCAATGGTGTTATACGCTTTTATGCTGCTAATTCCTCTCAGCATTCAAATCACTCAGGGTTTTTGGGCAACATATAGGCCCCGACCGGGCACAGAATTTCAATCCTCGATTTTAACACTGTACGGAATGTGTAACTGACCAAAGAGGGAAAAGCAAAGGAGGAAAGAAAAGGAAGAAAGTGAACGCACTGACTCTATCACGTTTTACGGACCGATTGATGCGAAAGTACCTCTCATAATTTGTTCACTTTTATTTAGAGCTTTTTATATCGACGAACTAAGTGAACTGCTGGGCGTGCTGATGACTCTTTGCTCCATTTCCTATCTGTCCTGACCAGTTTTCTGAAATTCAATGCTCGTTCATGATACCGGGAACGAAAAATGCATAGCTTCGAAAATTAATGGAAATCGGTTGCGAAGTTGTATTCGGTTCTACTTATTCGGCAACTAAACTAACGTCGTGGCAAAGCGTATTGCATCGTGTGGAATGAAGGCGCTCGAAGCCAAAATCGTTTTTCTCCGAGGATTCGCGAGGTAGAGGAACCAATTTTGGATTTCGCCAAGTTGCTACATCGTTTATATTATGCATCTCCTTTGAAAACCTATTATTTCAACGCTCTAAGTGACGTCGGATCCTCCAGTGTGACGACACCCTACTGATGACTCTTACAATCTTCGTGAGGTCTCGAGTAACTGTCTCTTAGATTGATTTCGTGGTTACGTTATTCCATAATAAAATTATGCTACTCCTGTAAAGTGCGGCAAGATGATCGATATGGAAGCAGTTCTTTTGCTCTAGGTGGAACGATCGAGAATCGAATGACGCTGTAGTTAGTCTATAGACTTATGTATAAACTTCGTCATTCGATAGATCCATATATTCGCTAATTCAATTTTAAACGAAAATATAATTTTATTACAAAAAATTCAACCCTTAGATTGGCTGTTAATACCTTTACCGCACTTTCAAAGCGAGGCAAAACTAATCGAAATTCAAACGGGCCAATAAGATTTCGATTATCAAACGGGCCAATAAGATTTCGATTATTTTATCGCAATGTACGGGATGACGTCGCCTCCCAATCCGTTTATTCGGACGTGGAGTCTCGTTAGTGATCATTAAGGTTTATCTACAGCTGCGTGAAGTAAGAAATTTCTCCGCGCAGGGGGCGCCACCGCTGTGTTTTGATTTTTTGGTCCACGCTATTAGAGTCCGTACAGCTCCTAGTAAGTTCTTGAGCTTTTATGAAAGTTAGGGGAACTTCTGTTTAAATCGAAGAGTCATAAGTTCTAGCCATAACATTCTTCTTCCTATTGACACTAAAAACGACGTAAAAAGAAACTTCTGAAGCTCTGAAATTTGATCCCAGAAAAAAGTAGGGTTAAGCATGATGACCTTGATGCAACAATCGCGATGGATCGCTCTCAGCGGTTGCAGATATCTCTCTCCCACCATGAGCTGTCTCTCTCGCACTTACAGATATCCCGTAAGAGAAACTGGGATCAAATTGTAGCTTTTATTATTAAACTTTCAAAGCTCGCGTTTGTTTCTAAGGATTCCAGACGTATGCTGCTAGAACTTATGAGTCTTAGAATTTAAGATATCTATTGTGATATTTAAATATTCACTGATTTCGGAGTCGGATTTTAGCAGCGCGACGTGGTGGATTTTTTCAGAACTACAGCTGAAGATTAACCTTAATTTTTGAATCTCTCACAGATTGGTAGACCACGGCATCCGGCGTGGAAACGCAACGCTATCAGTAAGAAAAGCCATGCCCGGTGTTGCCGTTTCTCGCGTCCGATGCACATTTCCCCCGCGAGACGCTAGGTAATTTTTGGCCAGTGTGGCAAATTCATGCATGACGGATAGACTTTTTAACGACACTGCCGTGCAGCCTTTACTCCTCGCTCGGTGGTAATAAAAGCCCCGGCTAAGTTATTACCTGCAGTTGTGGTGTCCGGAGACGGGTTAAAAAAATTACTTTTCGCCTCGTCTGAACAATGAAAAATAGACAAATTTTTATGTGAAGTCTGGCATAGTTAGTCTTCGTCGTTTTTCCGACGAGGGCTCGTATGTCTATTCCAAGGTTGCGAAATTGACTTAAAAAATTCGTCGTTTTTTCAAGAACATGACTGCAATAGCTGGCTGAATTCCAGTCGATTTTTGCTCGTGGTCTAGAGTAAAATCAGTGTTTTCAGTTTAAAATGTCCACCAGTTCCCTTGTTCAAGTTATTTCGCATAATAAGGGTAGTAATCGATGCTAGAAGTTTGGTTTTCTCATTTCTTTTGTGCCAAAAACAGCTGGAAACAGCTACTTTTTTTATGCACTTACTGTAATTTAACCGTGAGCGCCAAATTGTCGATTTTTCAGTTTGAATATGCTATTAAGTAAGTTTAACATGACAAATATCATATTCGCAGGGGAAAAACAGGCGCGTATAGTTAAATTATTGCGAATGCATCGAAAAAATAAAAAAAAACGACGGGTTTTGCCAAGGAAGCAGTTTTTGTGAATACGGGGCAATGCAAGATGACGACCTATATACCTAATAATCTGCCCAAATATGACAAAACCCTGCTCAAGAGATATTTTGTTCAAATGACGATGCAATTTACGTTGCAAACTATTGGATAAGGAAAAATTAAGATAGTCCCCTTGGTGCTATACTTAAACACGTGGGAGATGAACGATGAAGTAGCTGCTTTCAGCTATCACAAACCGAATACTATCCTTATCATACGATGCACTGCAGAGCTAAGCCAGAGTCGTAAAGTAACATACTAATATAAGGAAAAATTCGACTTAAAGGAATTTTAATTCCGCCCTCAAAATGTTTGACAATGTGGGTATCACCACAATGGAGAATTTGCACGCAAATTTTTGTTGCTTCATCTGAAAGTGCCTAAAGAGCTGATTTTGCAGTATTTTTTATCATCTTTTTCGGCTATGGAGAATAGTGTGAAAATAGATTTCAAAGTGAGAAAATGCACCGCCTAGTGACGTCATCTGGCGGCATTTACCATTTAAACGCATGTATTTTAGCAGATTAGAACATTTTGTCATATCTCCTTCAATAATTGTTCAATTTATGAACCAACGGTATCCTCGTGTAGAGCTCACTTGGTAGGGTCCATTCAAAAACGGAATTCATCAAAGTTCAGATACCTGCAAATTCTTTATTAATTGGAAATGTCCATATCGTCCAACAACCCCGTTCTTTTTATCCATGCAGGGAGGGCCAAAAAAGGCCCCAATGCACTGGGAAAAAAAAACACATTGGATCTAGAGTCCAGACTCTTAAAAACATCGACAAGAAAAAGTACTCTTGATTCAATCAGAATCTAGCTTAAATCAAGAACCAAGCCTCTTAATTTAGGCGGATTTCGTTTTGATTCAAGCAAAAATCCGATTGAATCAAGAGTATTTTTTCTTGCCAATGTTTTCAAGAGTCTGGACTCTAAATCCAATGTGTTTTTTTTCCAGTGTGGGGGGCGCCTGTCCTTTGAAATTTTACCAAACTTGCAACCCTGATCATTCTCTACCTCGCGAGCCCCCGTGGAACCGAGGAAACATGGTATACTTTTAGTTTCGCGTGTAGCAAGTGCACGGTGGTTACCGCCGTAAAAAAAAGGGAGGAGAATCTGTAATGAACGTGGTCGTAATCTATCTTCGAAACCTCCCCATATCGAGAGGGAACCTTCCCCTGGGGAGGAGGGGGAGTCACGCGAATGTCTAGGTCAAGAGCAACCGAGGAGGAGGAATTCACCCCTCCCCTCCTTGAACCCTCGGATGGGGTTGTTTGGGGTTACGCTACGCACGCGACTGGAGCTTCAGCGCGTACCATGGTTGTCAGATCGTGCGTTTGTTTTGAGTTGGATCCAAAGGAAAATTTGAGTTTTTTTTACTGATTTAGCAACTTTTGCGGGTAACCTTGAAACGTAGTTAATGTAAATCCATCAAAGTCGCCGGTCAGCTTTTGATGTGAATCAAGTAATGATCGGGGGTGGTATGCTGTCGTGCGAGGAAAAACGCCGTATGAGCCTTTCGACGGTGCCAGATTTCCTGCCATAAAAACCGAATTAACTGCGGAAATTTTGAATGTTTTTCTTCAAATTTTTCAGATCAGTTTGTTCGCAATTTGATCTGAAATACATGAAAATTTCAAGGAAAATTATAAATATCTTTCCTCCAAAATACGTATTTTATGCGGGGAAATTTGGCAACTTTCGAAAGTTGATACGGCGTTTCTCCTTAGCACGGCAGTATGCGTCACGATAAGAAAGCAATGTAAGTTATGCAGGTTTTTTTCTTCTTCTTCGACGCTACTTAGGTATTAAATTTTACATCCGATTCTGGTTGAGAAAGGGAGGGTTGTTTTAAGATGGCCGAGTAAGAACAGCCGGTAGCGATTCATGCGAGTTGGTGACGTTGTTCTTTTCTCCATTTAAACCTGTTTTGAATAATCGATTCAAGGTGGAGCAGCCTGTTTCGATAAATATCGATTGTATTACATACATTTAAATGGACGAATCCTAGTTGCCGCAAACTTACAAAGATTTCCACCGAGTAGATCGTGAAAAAACAAATGTATAAGTCGAATTTTAACGCTCACTCCACAGCGCAATGAGTCTCGCCTCCCTCACCGGTTTTTTTGAGGGTGATCTTTCTCTTCTCTAAAAATATCTATACAAAAACAGCAGTAAACTACTTTTTTTACAGTTTTCTGACCCTTGCAGGCAGCCCGATTAGGAATTTTCTTTAAAATGCCCACCGGAGAAATAACGACTTGACTTAAGAAGAACTTTGAAGTTTTCGCCAAAAAGTTTATTTTCAGTTAAAGGCTCTCATTAAGAAGAAAAGTAGCTTGTTTCTATCAGAAACCGGCTTGATTCGAGCGGTATAATTCTGTAATTAATACAGTAGATGTTTGAGCAAATTTTGTTTCATAAGTTTAGGGTTTTTGTATCGGTGCTTTCATCGCCTTGGAACACCTCGAAGATCTCAAAGCAGCTTAACTCGTAAAAATTCACCGTTTATCCTCCTTAGATCCGAATAGAGTCTATGAATTATGAAATCATGTAAAAAAGATGTAAGTTAGAATGTCTGGTGCCTTGCTAAAGCGACGGATAACTTATGTCCACGTCTCTCACCCAGATAATCAAAGGAGCCAATCAGCACCTGCGGCAGTTTGTTCACTCGGGAGGCTGTTGCCAAATTGTCCAGTTTATCAGAAATAGTTAAAATTCAGAGGTTTAAAAGTAATGTTGGCGTTTGTAAATTTGGCAAGACAGCGCTCTTCCGCGCAGCATTCCACGCTGTTGGCGGACGCGGGGCGGCGCGCGTCTCCGTGTCCGAAATTTTAAAGTATGCCACCGCAGCGACGACGACGAATAGCTCAAAATTTTTCGGTGCAATTTTATGACCAATCCGGCATCGATGGAAGGTGCCACCGGCGGTTGGGCCTCGCGTTGGAAGTGGCACCGCATGCGAATGGGCGAATATTGAGTCATCAAGGTCGTCGGCCGCCGATGAAGTAGCCCGCCAAAAAGTTGGCTTGGTACACACAGCGTGGATCCCGAGGAGGGGGCGGGGCAGGAGGGTTTCCTTTATCGCGCGGGAAGTTTGTAGATGACGAAGAAATGTTAGGTTTGGCGTTCGAAGTTTATAGGTGGAAACTCGACAGGATGTCTAGCATCAGGATCTTCCCGATTTTCCCGATTCCATCAGGATTTGAAGTCAATCAGGATACACTGGAAAAAAAACCACATTGGATCTAGAGTCCAGACTCTTGAAAACATTGACAGGAAAAAGTACTCTTGATTCAATCAGATTTAAGCTTAAATCAAAAGGAAATCCTCTCAAATTAAGAGGCTGAGTTCTTGATTTAAGCTTAAATCCGATTGAATCAAGAGTATTTTTTCTTGTCGGTGTTTTTAAGAGTCTGGACTCTAGATATAATGTGTTTTTTCCCCAGTGTCTTTAATCCCAATTTCATCAGGATTTGAGGAAAAATCGGTCGAAAAATTAGGATTCGAGAAAAGTCGGCAGTCCGATGGGATTTTTTTATCGAGCTATTTTTGGAAAATTTCATTTTTCTCCCCAAAAAATCAGGATTTGGAAAAGTTATGCAATCTGGATATAGCAGTCAAAAATCAGGATTTCCCAAAATGTAAAAAAAAACTGGACACCCTGTTCGAGATTGGACGCAATTTGTCTTTCAGTTATCTCGTCGTAATTACTTGATGTATCGAATTGGCTACTTTAAAAGATCGGAGTAACCCAAAATTTTTGGAACATTCTAGAAATGTAGACATAAAGTTGGTGAGTTTGGCCAACGTGCGTCAAAATTCATTATAAAACTGATTAACCCGAGAAACGTCCCAAGTACCTCTGTAAGTTGATCAAAAGTCTTTATAATGATCGAATCAGTTTTGTACCGACTTGTAGCACACGTTGCAAAATCACCTACACTCTGGCTGAACGATTCGTCCGTCGAACCGCAGCTTGTCCGTAGTTAAACCTCAAGTCCAAAATAATTTTTCTCTACCCCTCAAACTTGTATCGATTTTATGCTTGCAGAAATTGATGTATTTTTCATGACCGTGAAGAGAGTCTAACAGCGACCCTTAATCTCTATGTCTGCAAGATGGACCACGAAGTCCCTCACTGGAAAATAAAACACATTGGATCTAGAGTCCAGACTCTTGAAAACATTGACAAGAAAAAATACTCTTGATTCAATCAGATTTTTGCTTAAATCAAAAGGAAATCCGCTCAAATTAAGAGGCTTGGTTCTTGACTTGAGCAAAACTCCGATTGAATCAAGCGTATTTTTTCTTGACGATGTTTTTAAGAGTCTGGACTCAAGATCCAATGTGGTTTTTTTTCCAGTGCTTTTTTGCCTCGTCCTCAAACTTGGACGTTTTCAATAAATTTTGGAAGCACACCAATAAATAATCAGGTTACTAACCCAAATGTCTCCCAGAAAATAAGTTGGAAATGTAGCCAATGTGCGTTAAAAGCCAGTAAACTGGAAATCTCAATACAGAGGTTGAGGTTGAAATCAAATGTTGCGGTACTACCAAAATTGATCGGAAATGTCCATATCATCCAACAAATTGGGGTAGAACAACAATTTTAGGGGATAACCGCTAACACTTTCTTTTCTACATATGCTCCTACACATCTTTACACACCGTATACTTTTGTGTCATCGCTTTTCAAAGTTTTTACTTTGGAGTAAAGTTTTTCACTAATCATTCAATTCTGATCTGGTTTCGCATTTTTCTGTTTACAGGATCGCTGTTTTCTGGCCTCTCATAAGGTATGCTAATATTTGCTTCTCTGTAGCTTTTTTAGGATCTTTACCTCGCATGCTTATTTTCTCTAGGTAATACCCTCTTTTGCACCTAAGTTTTGTTTTTATCGCAAGCAATAGTTATCAATCGCCAGCAATTTGCAAGCATTTCGTATGGTGTTTCTATGAATCAAAATCGTGCGTATCGAAATAACGAAGCTGTGATGGGTGAAAGCCTTTAAAGGCACGATCTTGGGTTGGAGCGCCTTCATTTCTTGTGATACTCTACACATTGTCATGGAGATAGTTCAGTTGCCTATCCTATCCGAACCCAACCATTGTTCACCGATTTCATACCACGCTCTCCTGAGCGTGCATGTTACTTGTTACTACCATGTTTTACGCAGAAAAAAGTGTGTATTCACAATAACAGCAGTAGAGTGGAAATGCCGATTTGCAAACACCTGAGATGTCGAAATGTAACCTAACCTAAGTTCAGTGTTGCCGTGTGACCTAACCCAAGTACAGCGTTGCCGTGTGACCTAACCTAACCTAACCTAACCCAACCTAACCTAACCTAACCTAACCTAACCTAACCTAACCTAACCTAACCGAAGTGGGTGGTTGTCGAACGACCCAATTTCAATTGCGGGTTGCGTGCCTCGCCGACGCAAGGTGCAGATATGCGGGTTGCATACCTTACGGACGGGGGGCGTCCTATGTTGGTCGCGCACCTCGCCGACGATCAGCGATAATTTGTGATGTGCATTCCTCACGAACCCATGAAATGCTGGTTGCATACC